>NC_091187.1:27169214-27261714 GCF_040958095.1 Procambarus clarkii
ACAAGATTCTCAAAGGAATTGATAGGGTAGACAAAGACAGTTTCTTTAACAAATAGTGGCGCACGCACTAGGGGACAAAGGTGGAAAATGAGAACCCAAATGAGCCATAAACACACTAGAAAGTATTTTTTTAGTGTCAGAGTAGTTAATAAATGGAAAGCATTAGGAAGTGATGTGGTGGAGACAGACCCCAAGCAAAGTTTTAAGTCAAGATATGATAGAGCCCAATAGGCTCAGGAACCTGTACACCTGTTGATTGACAGTTGAGAGGCGGGACCAAAGAACCGAAACTAAAACACTGAAACGCAAGTACCACTAGGTGAGTACAACTAGGTGAGTATATATAAACACACACACACACACACACACACACACACACACACACACACACACACACACACACACACACACACACACACACACACACACACACACACACACACACACACACACACACACACACACACACACACACACACACACACACACACACACACACACACACAAACACACACACAAACACACACACACACACACACACACACACACACACACACACACACACACACACACACACACACACACACACACACACACACACACACACACACACACACACACACACACACACACAGCTGAGAGGTATGAGCTACGAGGAGAGACTACGGGAATTAAACCTCACTTCGCTGGAAGACAGAAGAGTTAGGGGGGACATGATCACCACATTCAAGATTCTTAAGGGAATTGATAGGGTAGATAAAGACAGGCTATTTAACACAAGGGGCACACGCACTAGGGGACACAGGTGGAAACTGAGTGCCCAAATGAGCCACAGAGATATTAGAAAGAACTTTTTTAGTGTCAGAGTGGTTGACAAATGGAATGCATTAGGGGGTGATGTGGTGGAGGCTGACTCCATACACAGTTTCAAGTGTAGATATGATAGAGCCCAATAGGCTCAGGAATCTTTACACCTGTTGATTGACGGTTGAGAGGCGGGACCAAAGAGCCAGAGCTCAACCCTCGCAAACACAACTAGGTGTTACACAACTAAATTACACACACACACATAAATGCACACCATAAGTATTTGTTTCTAATTTTAATTAGAAACGCATTAAAATGTCCTTTGTACATTTGGTAAAAATTTCAACGATTTAATTGACTGAAATCAACGAATTTTAAACGTTAAAAAGACGACTTTATATAAATTGTTACAGTCTCACCTTTCTGCTACGAAATAAAAACGTTTTGTGTTTATTTGGGTGATGTCACTGTGGAGGTATATTGTAACCTTCAAGATTGTAGATAGTCGTCACTATAACTGCACAGTGATATCTCTAAAATGTTACACTGTCTTCACTAAAATCGTTCAGTGTTATCTTTAATCTGGTACCGTTTGGTAAATAAGACGGTACAGTTTGGTAACTAAGATGGTACAGTTTGGTAACTAAGATGGTACAGTATGGTAACTAATATGGTACAGCTTGGTAACTAAGATGATACAGTTTGGTAACTAAGATGGTACAGCTTGATAACTAAGATAGTACAGTTTGGTAACTAAGATGGTACAGCTTGGTAACTAAGATGGTACAGCTTGGTAACTAAGATGATACAGTTTGGTAACTAAGATGGTACAGTTTGGTAACTAAGATGGTACAGCTTGGTAACTAAGATGGTACAGCTTGGTAACTAAGATGGTACAGTTTGGTAACTAAGATGGTACAGTTTGGTAACTAAGATGGTACAGCTTGGTAACTAAGATGGTACAGCTTGGTAACTAAGATGGTACAGTTTGGTAACTAAGATGGTACAGTTTGGTAACTAAGATGGTACAGCTTGGTAACTAAGATGGTACAGTTTGGTAACTAAGATAGTACAGTTTGGTAACTAAGATGGTACAGTTTGGTAACTAAGATAGTACAGTTTGGTAACTAAGATGGTACAGTTTGGTAACTAAGATGGTACAGTTTGGTAACTAAGATGGTACAGTTTGGTAACTAAGATGGTACAGCTTGGTAACTAAGATGGTACAGTTTGGTAACTAAGATGGTACAGCTTGGTAACTAAGATGGTACAGTTTGGTAACTAAGATGGTACAGCTTGGTAACTAAGATGGTACAGTTTGGTAACTAAGATGGTACAGCTTGGTAACTAAGATGGTACAGTTTGGTAACTAAGATGGTACAGTTTGGTAACTAAGATGGTACAGTTTGGTAACTAAGATGGTACAGTTTGGTAACTAAGATGGTACAGTTTGGTAACTAAGATGGTACAGCTTGGTAACTAAGATGGTACAGCTTGGTAACTAAGATGATACAGTTTGGTAACTAAGATGGTACAGTTTGGTAACTAAGATGGTACAGCTTGGTAACTAAGATGGTACAGTTTGGTAACTAAGATGGTACAGCTTGGTAACTAAGATGGTACAGTTAGGTAACTAAGATGGTACAGTTTGGTAACTAAGATGGTACAGCTTGGTAACTAAGATGGTACAGTTAGGTAACTAAGATGGTACAGTTTGGTAACTAAGATGGTACAGCTTGGTAACTAAGATGGTACAGTTTGGTAACTAAGATGGTACAGCTTGGTAACTAAGATGGTACAGTTAGGTAACTAAGATGGTACAGTTAGGTAACTAAGATGGTACAGTTTGGTAACTAAGATGGTACAGTTAGGTAACTAAGATGGTACAGTTAGGTAACTAAGATGGTACAGCTTGGTAACTAAGATGGTACAGTTTGGTAACTAAGATGGTACAGCTTGGTAACTAAGATGGTACAGTTTGGTAACTAAGATGGTACAGTTTGGTAACTAAGATGGTACAGTTAGGTAACTAAGATGGTACAGCTTGGTAACTAAGATGGTACAGTTTGGTAACTAAGATGGTACAGCTTGGTAACTAAGATGGTACAGTTTGGTAACTAAGATGGTACAGTTTGGTAACTAAGATGGTACAGTTTGGTAACTAAGATGGTACAGCTTGGTAACTAAGATGGTACAGTTTGGTAACTAAGATGGTACAGCTTGGTAACTAAGATGGTACAGTTTGGTAACTAAGATGGTATATCTAAGGTTTCCAATTATTTACTGAGTGCTCTACTCCAGCTATGTAATTTCTTTACTTGCTTAAACAATGAACACGCAATCAGATAAACACATATAATATAAAAAAATATTATCTTAATACATATTTTAATCAAAACAATTTTTAGTTACTTATACAAGATTACGTTGTGACAGCTTCGACAGTGGGAAAATACAATTTTTTTAAATGAAGCAGAATATCCTATAAGAGAACTTTTATATGAATGATTGATATATTGAATGATTGGTGAGGTTGAGTGTGTCATCGTGAGATGTGGGTGAGGTAGAGTGCGTCACTATGAGCTGTGGGTGAGGTAGAGCGTGTCCCCGTGAGTTGTGGGTGAGGTAGAGTGCGTCAATGTGAGCTGTGGGTGAGGTAGAGTGCGTCAATGTGAGCTGTGGGTGAGGTAGAGTGCGTCACTGTGAGCGAGGTAGAGTGTGTCACCGTGAGCTGTGGGTGAGGTATAGTGTGTCACTGTGAGCTGTGGGTGAGGTAGAATGTGTCACTGTGAGCTGTGGGTGAGGTAGAGTGTGTCACTCTGAGCTGTGGCTGAGGTAGAGTGCGTTACTGTGAGCTGTGGGTGAGGCAGTGTGTCACCGTGAGCTGTGGGTGAGGTAGAGTGTGACACCATCAGCTGTGGATCAGGTAGAGTGCGTCACTGTGAGCTGTGGGTGAGGCAGTGTGTCACCGTGAGCTGTGGGTGAGGTAGAGTGTGACACCATCAGCTGTGGGTGAGGTAGAGTGCGTCACTGTGAGCTGTGGGTGAGGCAGAGTGTGTCACCGTGAGCTGTTTTGGAAAACCCGGCACCATTTAGTAATGTTAAATACAATTGGCAGATAATATTGTTGCTGTTGTATACACAAGTTAACCCATAAAAAATGTAGCTGGTAGTGGAATTTTCCATCAATAGAAAATGGAATATCATTGCCACATAGTGCTATAAATTCACCAGCTATTCTGTTGGGAATTATAGTTAATACAGTAGTCTTTGGACTTATAACATCATAAAAACATCTCATTTGAATTAACTTAATTATCAGTATCAAAATAGAGTAAATGTGAGCCTTTTATCACTTACTGATATCTGGACAAGTAGAGCCAAGGAGTCAGTGGTGGGGGAGGTCATCCATTGTTAAAAAAGATAGAGTCGTTGGAGCAAAATCCGCTCTTATAATTTCTCTTGACGAAGTGTTATGAAGATCAAATTAGTGCTTCTACCATCATCAACACGCTGTCAACATCTAACAAGGGAAGTGCCTTTCCAAAATCTTATCTAATTCATTATAGAGTAGATAGGATTATTTCCGGTTAGATCAGATTGAACGACTCAACCCCGGTAATTAAGTCTTGGTCCTTATCTAATAATATATAAATGTTTCATCTGATATAGCTGTCATATATTAAGATTCCTGCTTTACAGCTAGTGCCTTTGACAGAAACAAGAAGAGGAAGCAAGAATTAATCTTGGTACATCAGTTACTAGGAGCGTTAGAAGCTAGCCTCACACAAGGATTATTTGGTGTCTATATTCTAGTTATACCTGGTGGACTTGGCCTACTATACAACAAGATAAGGCACCTCCATCATTTATTCACTAATATGTAGTTTAATTGGCTGCATATATATATATATATATATATATATATATATATATATATATATATATATATATATATATATATATATATATATATATACATATATATATATATATATACATATATATATATATATATATATATATATATATATATATATATATATATATATATATATATATATATATTTATATATAAATATAATGTACGTGTGGTATATATATATATATATATATATATATATATATATATATATATATATATATATATATATATATATATATATATATATATATATATATAAATTTAGTATAAACCCCCTAATGTGTAAGAATCGAGTTGTGAGAATAATTGCAGAAATACAGTCTGCTAAACATCATACAAATTGCTATCGAATTATATAAATGAATGTAAATATAAATTCTATATAAATTCATATAAATTAAATAAATATAAATCTCGCAGCTCGGTTCCCACGAAGCTGTGGATGAGGTGGAGTGCGTCACTGTGAGCTGTGGGTGAGGTAGAGTGCGTCACTGTGAGCTGTGGGTGAGGTAGAGTGCGTCACTGTGAGCTGTGGGTGAGGTAGAGTGCGTCACTGTGAGCTGTGGGTGAGGTAGAGTGCGTCACTGTGAGCTGTGGATGAGGTGGAGTGCGTCACTGTGAGCTGTGGTTGAGGTAGAGTGTGTCACTGTGAGCTGTGGGTGAGGTAGAGTGTGTCACTGTGAGCTGTGGGTGAGGTAGAGTGTGTCACTGTGAGCTGTGGGTGAGGTAGAGTGTGTCACTGTGAGCTGTGGGTGAGGTAGAGTGTGTCACTGTGAGCTGTGGGTGAGGTAGAGTGCGTCACTGTGAGCTGTGGGTGAGGTAGAGTGTGTCACTGTGAGCTGTGGGTGAGGTAGAGTGCGTCACTGTGAGCTTTGGGTGAGGTAGAGTGTGTCACTGTGAGCTGTGGGTGAGGTAGAGTGCGTTACTGTGAGCTGTGGGTGAGGTAGAGTGTGTCACTGTGAGCTGTGGGTGAGGTAGAGTGTGTCACTGTGAGCTGTGGGTGAGGTAGAGTGCGTTACTGTGAGCTGTGGGTGAGGTAGAGTGTGTCACTGTGAGCTGTGGGTGAGGTAGAGTGTGTCACTGTGAGCTGTGGGTGAGGTAGAGTGTGTCACTGTGAGCTGTGGGTGAGGTAGAGTGCGTTACTGTGAGCTGTGGGTGAGGTAGAGTGTGTCACTGTGAGCTGTGGGTGAGGTAGAGTGCGTCACTGTGAGCTGTGGGTGAGGTAGAGTGTGTCACTGTGAGCTGTGGGTGAGGTAGAGTGTGTCACTGTGAGCTGTGGGTGAGGTAGAGTGCGTCACTGAGCTGTGGGTGAGGTAGAGTGTGTCACTGTGAGCTGTGGGTGAGGTAGAGTGTGTCACTGTGAGCTGTGGGTGAGGTAGAGTGTGTCACTGTGAGCTGTGGGTGAGGTAGAGTGCGTTACTGTGAGCTGTGGGTGAGGTAGAGTGTGTCACTGTGAGCTGTGGGTGAGGAAGAGTGCGTCATCGTGTGCCGTGGTTGAGGTAGTGTGCGTTACTGTGAGCTGTGGGTGAGGTAGAGTGCGTCACTGTGAGCTGTGGGTGAGGTAGAGTGCGTCACTGTGAGCTGTGGGTGAGGTAGAGTGCGTCATCGTGAGATGTGGTTGAGGTAGTGTGTGTCACTGTGAGTTATGGGTGAGGTAGTGCGTGTCACCATGAGGTGTGGGTGAGGTAGTGCGTGTCACCATGAGGTGTGGGTGAGGTAGTGCGTGTCACCATGAGGTGTGGGTGAGGTAGTGTGTGTCACCATGAGGTGTGGGTGAGGTAGTGTGTGTCACCATGAGGTGTGGGTGAGGTAGTGCGTGTCACCATGAGGTGTGGGTGAGTTAGTGCGTGTCACTATGAGGTGTGGGTGAGGTAGTGCGTGTCACCATGAGGTGTGGGTGAGGTAGTGCGTGTCACCATGAGGTGTGGGTGAGGTAGTGCGTGCCACCATGAGGTGTGGGTGAGGTAGTGCGTGTCACCATGAGGTGTGGGTGAGGTAGTGCGTGTCACCATGAGGTGTGGGTGAGGTAGTGCGTGTCACCATGAGGTGTGGGTGAGGTAGTGCGTGTCACCATGAGGTGTGGGTGAGGTAGTGCGTGTCACCATGAGGTATGGGTGAGGTAGTGTGTGTCACCATGAGGTGTGGGTGAGGTAGTGCGTGTCACCATGAGGTGTGGGTGAGGTGGAGTGCGTGTCACCATGAGGTGTGGGTGAGGTGGAGTGCGTGTCACCATGAGGTGTGGGTGAGGTGGAGTGCGTCACTTCTACAGAAATAGAAAATATGAATAACTTAAAGGGTAAAACAACTACCCCATATAAACATCACTCAATTACTTTCACACCAAGTTGGAGAAAATCTGACACTTATGCAGCAGAATCCTAGAAGCCTCCAGTTACCAGTTCACCCAAATCAATAACTCCCATGCGTGCCGTAGGCTGGGGGGACATGTACGTTCTGCAAAAAGAAACATTCAACATACCGTTGTGCCAATTTTCCAGACAGAGACACTCGTATTAAGTGACTCCGGGAATTGGGGAAATGTGCAAGGTGTCTCAAATCACACAACATATACTATTGTGAGACCCAATTCTACACCTGCAACAGGTGTAGAAGAGGTAAGCACCATGCAGCACTGTGTAAACCTTCGAAATTAACGTATTCCAAACCCAAGATGGAAGATAGCATTCGCACCACAGTACAGTTTTGCAAGGTGCGAGAAATCAGCGTCCAATCGGCAGAGTCCTAAAGTAATTCGACTTTGCCTACTGACCAAATTACCATCCAGAATAAGTGGGCAAGGTCCAAGCCCTTGAGTTGTTTGACCAAGGGTCCCAGAGATCATATGTCACTAAAAAGTTGGCAGATGAATTACAATTGAGGCCTGTAGCCAAGACGACAATCAATATCTCAGAGTTTCGAACAGATACAGGATCTCAAGTGTACCAGGCGGTACAACCATCAGTACAATAAGGCAGCTACGTCTGTCAAGTACAAGCCATTATGGTGGACAAAATACCAGCAGACCTACAAGTACAAGGTCTGAGAGCAGCCGCCAAATTCCTGAGATATAGAGGAATAAAATTGGCAGATAATATTAAGTCAGATCACTAAACCGACTTCGGTATCCTTGTAGGTAGAGACTACAACCATCGATTCATCGGTAGCCCTACTAAATATCAGGGCGTAACCATGATAAATTCTGCAGGAGACAATTTACTCTCAGGCCCAGTATTAAGCCTGAGGAGACCTATGCCTGCAGATAAACAATACCAGTAGAAATCTAAAATTGTCAGCTGATTATATTTCTCCAGTAGTATTATACTAAGGAGATTACAGCTGACTGTAGCAACAAAGGTTGATCTTAAGATCATCATTTAAAGCTGAAGTTCATGAGGTTTCAGTGGCAAATCAGTGAACAGTAGCCTAAACAGCTACAAGTCACTGCGACCAATGTCACTGAACCCACTGCAGTCTGAGAATCATACTTGACTTTAGTGATGGCCTATTCAATCCTCTGAATCAACTAACTAAATTAAACTCCAATTTGTCAGCCAAATAAACTCCAGCAAATAAGCTTAAGGAAGCTTGACTGACTATATCAATCTGGCGACTGATTTTGATGCATTTATTATTTAATCAAGATGAATTCCATGGGCCTCAGTGTCTATATATCAGTGACCAGTTACCTGAACAAGCTTCAGGTTATTATAACTAATGTCACTGATCTCACTGCAGTCCCTGAATCATACTTGAGTGTAGTACTTGATCACCTTCAGTCCTCTGGGTTAAATAATGTGTAATTAGGCTATAATTTTAGCCTCCAAAGAGTTAACAGGGAAATGAAATGGCATTAGACTTCTAACCCTCCTGCAACTCGAGTACGGGACATCCGTCCTGTACGAACAGACGCACAAATGTGTGATTACTAACTACTAACATCAAATTGATCTAATAATTTGAAGGAGGAGTATCTGTCTTTGTCTGTTCTAAATAGGACTTCGACCCATGAGCAGCCCCCGGGGAATTATGTCGGAAAACTCGACATCATTTACTAATATTAAATACAATATGCAGATAATATTGCTTCTGTTGTATATATACATTCTCTCATAGACGAAAACATAGCCCAGTGGAATTTTCCATCAATAGAAAACGAGATTTCATTGCCACATAGCTCTATTAATTCACCAGCTATTCTGTTGGGAATTATTCTTAATACAGCAGTCCTTGGACTTTTAATATCATAAAAACATCTCATTTGGATTAACTTAATTATCAGTATCAAAATAGAGTAAATGTGACCCTTTTACCAATTATTGACATCTGGACAAGGAGAGCCAAGTCGTTAGTGGTAGAAGGTCAGCTATTGTTAAGATCAGAGTCGCTTGGAGCGAGTTCAGCTCCTTTAATTCTCCCTTGGACGAAGTGTTATGGAGATCAAATTAGTGCTTCTACCATCATCAACACGCAGTCAACATCTAAACAAGGAAAGTGCCTTTCCGAAATCTTATCTAAGTCATTCCTGGCCAGAAATGTTAGGTAGATAGGATTAATTCCGGATAGGACACAGGAAAGTGACTAAACCCAGGTAATTATTCCTTGGTCCTTATATTATATAATATACAAATGTTTCCTCTGATATAGTTGTCACATATAGGATTCAGGTTTTACAGCTAGAGCCCTTTGACAGGAGTGTAGTAGAGGAAGGAAGAATTAATCTTGGTACATCAGTACGTGGGTGGTGGATGCTAGTCTCAACTGAGGATTATTTTGTGTCAATATCCTAGTTCATACCTGGTGGACTAAGCCTACCATACAATAAGATAAGGCCTCTCACTTATCATTATCATATGTAGTTTAATACTGTAGTTTGATTAGCTGCATATATATATAAATTTAATATAAACCTCCTTTAATGTGTAAGGAGTCGATTTGTGAGAATATTGCAGAAATACAGTCCGCTAAACATCATATAAATTGCTGTCGAAATATATAAATTAACGTAAATATAAACTCTATATAAATTCATATAAATTAAAAAAATATAAATCTCACGAGTCGGTTCCCCACAAGTGCGCCACCGTGAGCTGTGGGTGAGGTGTAGTGCGTCACCGTCAGCAGGGTATAAACATAGCAGGCCAGTGTGTGTTGACCCGTCGTGTAGCACACACGCCTCCACCGCTACAGCACCTGCTGCTTCCTCTCACTTCCCTTCTCTACTGTTAATCCTATAGTCCTGCTGCTGCTGCTGCTCCTCCTGCTACGGCTGCTGCTGCTACTACTAGTACAGCTGCTGCTGCTGCTACTACAGCTGCTGCTGCTGCTTCTACGGTTGCTGTTGCACATCTGCTTCTGCTGCTACTATATCAGCTGCTGTTTCTGCTGCTACTACATCAGCTGCTGCTGCTGCTACTACGGCTGTTGTTCCTGCTACTGCTCCTACTACGGTTGCTGCTACTACTGCTGCTGCTGCTGCTGCTTCGGTAACTGATATTGCTGCTATTATTATTTACACAAGGCATACTGGATATTATTTCAATATTTGTTCGAGCAGAACATAATATGTACTATATTATAATTTGAAGTTTAAACTGTTAACAATCTTTCCGCATTTAAATATTTTGTCATAATCACTCTCGCGATAATTATCGATAAATCAGTAATATGTGATAATTTCACTTTGCCACCACTTTGCATTCATCAGTGATGAACAGACCCTCACTAACTTGACCTTCACTAACACTCGTAAACTCTTACTCAACACCTCTTTATTCCAGCTTTCAACACATGTTCATTAATGGATGTTATTTTGATAAATGTGAGGAGATAACTGAAAGTGAATATGGACCAAAATAAAGTCAGTGTGGTAGAATGTGAAATAAAGAGTAAAATTTGGGTAAATAGGGAACGACTTATATCAGCAATTAAGTTAATAATTTTTTGGTGAAATTTGATATGCAGAAGAAAAGCAAACTCATAAAAAATTGAGGATAGCTTACTAAAAGAAAGAAACTTTGCTGATGCACCGAAAGTGTTACAGAGGAATAAGTGCCCAGCCTTCCAGGGGTACTGTGGTGGTCTCAAGACCAACACTAGCTAAGCCAATAACTCTTCCCTCATTATCCTGAGCCATAAGACGTGCACTCAACTGGGCCCTCGGGTACTTCTGTTAAGCAAATTGAGATTTTACCAGAGCAATCTCTTCGCATCTGGATACACACTTGTCTTTAAAACCACCAAAACCTATATTCATAACCATTTTCTACGATCGCTGGGCACATGATCAAACAATAACAAGTAATCTATCAACTAATTACGGTTCCCCAGTGATGGCGCACCAAAATTTCCTCAAACACAATAAATTTTTTGTGAGTAATATCTTCATGTTAAATGCTCCTACTTTTCTTAACAGATCAACATCATACCATGAACAGAAAAAAATATAGAAAATAAAAAAAAAATAAAAAAAAGTAAAAAAAAATCAATTTCAAATTAGTGATAAAAATATTAAAATGTAACCA
This sequence comes from Procambarus clarkii, assembly GCF_040958095.1. Taxonomy (NCBI): domain Eukaryota; kingdom Metazoa; phylum Arthropoda; class Malacostraca; order Decapoda; family Cambaridae; genus Procambarus; species Procambarus clarkii. The sequence continues at coordinate 27,180,468 of NC_091187.1, forward strand.
ATTGTTATTTTATTCATTATGTTTTAGCATGGCATATAACATTCATGTTCCTTGTTAAAAAATATAGTTTAAGAGTACAGTTTACTGTAAAACATTTTTTAAATGTCGCCATCCAAATATATGCAAAATTTGGATGCAAAAAATTTATAACTGCAAATGTTATGGCTTTATGACTACACAACAAAAAGGAAACCTTAGAACTTAGAACCACTTCTCAGTGTCAGGCGAACTTCAGTACGGCTGGTGAGCAGTAGGGAGATTTATGTTATAGCCCATTCCCTCCATTTTGGGATGGAGGGGTTTCGGCCAAGTCAAAAGTTGTGATAACATTGCGGGAACGTTTGGGGCAATATAAGGTGGCGGAAGGGGACGTGTTGCCAGATGTACGATAAATATAGGTACCCTGGAAACACAAACCAAAACTGTCTCTATTTTCCGCTTGTTACAACTTGTAATAAAGTTGTTACATCTTGGCTTAATGTGTTTATGACGTATTAGAACGTTGTTACAACTTGCTATATTGGTTGTTATAACTGGTTAGGAAGTGATAAAATTTGTTCGAACGTTGTACCAACGTCGTAGTTTTGGTGTGTGTTTAGCGGGAAGAGACAAGTGAGTAAGGTTGTTTGAAAGTTGTGTGAGATCGTTGTGAAGCTGTACTGAGTGTTTTTTTTTTTTTGTTTGAAGAAGAAAAAGTAGGACTGTGATTGGCTGAGAGATGAATGGGAGGAGCAAGAAGTGTTCGAGTGTTGTGTGTGTAGTCGTGAAAAGGTTGAGAGAAGGTCGTGTTGCTTTTTGTTTTGAAGATGAGAAGAAAGAGTGTGAATGGAGGAGCGAGTTGAGGGAGGAATCTGAAGTCGGAAGATGCAGGTGAGTGGGTGAAAGGGTCATAAAGTTTGTAAGCTCCTCCCCCTGTGTTTTTGACAGAGAGAGAGAGAGGGTTTTAAGGAGCGTGATGAGATGTAACATAGAGTTGGAGATGAGAACAATATAGAATAAAGAAAGTAGGCTTAAAGAGAGAGAGTTTAGGAAGAATAAGCAGCAAACCCTCCAGGAAGCAGCAGCCTGAGGAGGAGGAGGAGCTGGAAGCAGCAGGAGGAAGAGGATGAGGAGCTGGAGCGGTAATAAAAACATCCAGAATGAAGAGGTGGAGCAGGAGTTAAGAAGCTTGTTGTTGTTTCAGATTTAGCTACTCAGAACGAAATGTCCATGTAACACAGGCAATGGTGAGCCCGTAAAAGTTAAGAAGCATTTTATTATAATAATAAAAATAATGTAAACTTACGTAAGCGGAGTGGAGCGGCAAGCGTAGAGGTGCTTCTCCGACGAGGTATAAATGCCTGCAGTAAGAGTCATGTCTACTTTTCCCAAGCGTTCTCTACGTTGCAGGCTACAATTTGATATATGGGAGAGAGTGAAGTGTTCTCGGAGAGCCGAGAAATTTGTGAAATAGTAATATTTTGGCCTGTGGTATAGGCCCTTTAGGGAGCCAAGATGGCGCTGGCCACCCTGATCTCCCGCCAAAACCGTGTGACGTCAGTGGCACCGGATTGGTCACCGACAGCAATGTGGCACCGGGAGCCAATGAAAACTTCCCGTGGCAAAAGTGACGTCACGAAGGACGGGGGTCCGGCCCGTGAGCCGGGCTGGCGCCAGGAGTCAGACACGACACGTCATAGAGGTCGGACGTGCGACGAATGGTCCTGTCAGTTGGACAGTTGTTCCCGCTCCCGTGGATTTACGCGTCACCTGAAGTCCGCCGGTACTCTGAGAAGTCTTCCCTAGTTCATGTGTTGAACCAGAAGAGGGAATTGACGGTTATTTGAGCAACAAGTGCTCCAGTCAGGTACTGTGCCAGTAGCAGTGAAGCCGTGCAGTGACGTATGTGGCGTCTATGGCAATTCACCAGTTCGTGACAGCGTAGTGGCAGACAGAGCCACTGGGTAGCTGAGGAAGAGAGGACTATTTGGGGAAACCGGACGACTGTAGCTGAGACGTAGGCGGCAGCCGTTGCTGGGAGAAGACGACGGCCAGGAGACCGACTCCAACCTTCAAGAAGTCAAGAAGGAGGACGGACCTGCAGTGAGGAGGCACGGAGACGACGCGCTAAACGGTGGGACGACGAGAGGCTCCGGTAGGACACGACGACGTGTAGTGTGGGGGCGTTCCCGACACGAGGACCAGGAGCTACATCTCGACTCTCATCGGAGGATAGGGTGAAGTAGGTGGTTCTAGTTCCCTCCCCATTCCCCTTTAGTTAGCTATATTATCTAGCCTGAGGATTTTATATGTCGTGAGCAAGTCTCACCCATGTCACGATAAAGCACCAGTGTGCTAGACAGTACTATCAAGAGTACTTGTAATATTCATGTTGATTATTGGTGTGTACAGGCACCAGGAACCAGTGATAAATTTACTGTGTTGTGTATATCTTTCTATAGATTTTTGATATGAACATATAGTGGTAAAATATATATAAGATTATGCCAGTATTTGAAGGTTAGGCTATGTGCCCAGAAACTATTTATTTTCCATGTATTGATGATTGATTTATATACCATATATATGTCTATGTTCATTCAGTGAATAATCATTTGTGAGTACAGTGAATTATTGCGTTATCGCCAACGAGAGAAAGTACTGAAAACTCCAGTGTTAATATTTCATAATATATGGTTGAGTGAAGAACAATGTAAAGCCATTACAGTGAATCATTATAGCATTGATTGTAGAAAAGACTGTTTGAGCCTGAGTACAGTGTAACTAAGTAATACGGTCTATTGGTGCCAATATCGAGTGTGCGAGTTTCTAGTAATATTGGAGAATTTAAAGAAACAGCGCGCGTGAATCCAGAAAACAAGCAAAGAGCTTCCGCGCGTATGCCACGCGATCAGCTGTTCTTGACACTTGATGAGGAAGGGAGATGTTGCCGCCTCATGATCGCATACTAACCGTGGGAATTATCGGCCGCATCAGGATCAGTTGATTTATTAATTATTGTTTGGCCTTTATGACATCTTTCATACATTTTAAGTAAAATACAAAACTATCTTTGTGTTTATATCATCCCCTCCATTGATCTTGTGGCTATATTATACTGGTAAACATTAGAGTGATAACAATAAGTACCTGCCTGATTCCTGATCTTTTGAGTGTGACCTTGCCAAGGCTACCACTGAATACACCAGTCCACTGATGGTGTTACTGGCCACCTTAAAACACCAGTTGGCGACCTTGTGGGTAACCGTAGAGCCCTATTGTTGGGGAGGGCACACGACAGTCGATGTGAACGAGTCGTGTTCTCACTCTTTCTTAATAAGAGGCCGTTAAGATTGACTGGGAGACTCTCCTGGCGTGCAGTGGCGCCGTGAGGATCGAGGGAAGACCCGCAGGGCTACGGTGAGTGACTTGAGCATAACTATTGCTCACCCCAGACTAGAGAGTAAGAGAGAAGAGAGGATGAAACCCCAACAATATATATATATATATATATAATATATATATATATATATAATATATATATATATATATAATATATATATATATATGTCGTACCTAATAGCCAGAACGCACTTCTCAGCCTACTATTCAAGGCCCGATTTGCCTAATAAGCCAAGTTTTCATGAATTAATGTTTTTTCGTCTACCTAACCTACCTAACCTAACCTAACCTAGCTTTTTTTGGCTACCTAACCTAACCTTACCTATAAATATAGGTTAGGTAGGGTTGGTTAGGTTCGGTCATATATCTACGTTAATTTTAACTCCAATAAAAAAAAATTGACCTCATACATAGAGAAAAGGGTTGCTTTATCATTTCATAAGAAAAAAATTATAGTAAATATATTAATTCAGGAAAACTTGGCTTATTAGGCAAATCGGGCCTTGAATAGTAGGCTGAGAAGTGAGTTCTGGCTACTAGGTACGACATATATATATATATATATATATATATATATATATATATATATATATATATATATATATATATATATATATATATGCATAATAGGCTGAGAAGTGCGTTCTGGCTACTAGGTACGACATATATATATATATATATATATATATATATATATATATATATATATATATATATATATATATATATATATATATATATATATATATATATATATATATATATATATTGGTGTATACTGGCAGCAGGTTTTCTTTCAAACATGTTTCATTGAATATGACCGCATATTCTGTATTTATTATTTTCTGGTTTAGGGCTTCTATCCCTCTAACTATTTTCTTAGCATCAGGGCTTAATAGAAATAGGAGTTCTCCAAAACTCATTTTCGTACTTTTAAGGTGAAGAAAAGAAGTGATTTACTATAGAGTGTATTACACTTATTTGTATAATTTGCACGACGTTTCGAACCTCCATGGTTCATTCTCAAGTGAACAGATCTTACAATACTAGTTGATTTTATACCCGCATTAGGTCAGGTGATAATACAATGAAGGTGAAAACATGGGGGGATACATAAGGGATAAACATAGGGGCTGCAGAAGGCTTATTGGCCCATACGAGGCATCTCCTATCTAAACACAAAGATTAATCCAGTGTAATTGGCCTGTTATGTTGGACATTGTCTTCTGTGTTGGCATCGATATGTTCTTGTCTTGTCCTTACTCTCATGGTGGGTAGAGTAAATAGTTCCGTGATTTGGGTGTTCATGGTAGGTCGCTCTATTCTTATGTGAGAATAGAATAAGAGAATAGAATAATAGAGAATAGAATCACATAAGAATAGAGCGACCTACCATGAACACCCAAATCACGGAACTATTTACTCTACCCACCATGAGAGTAAGGACAAGACAAGAACATATCGATGCCAACACAGAAGACAATGTCCAACATAACAGGCCAATTACACTGGATTAATCTTTGTGTTTAGATAGGAGATGCCTCGTATGGGCCAATAAGCCTTCTGCAGCCCCTATGTTTATCCCTTATGTATCCCCCCATGTTTTCACCTTCATTGTATTATCACCTGACCTAATGCGGGTATAAAATCAACTAGTATTGTAAGATCTGTTCACTTGAGAATGAACCATGGAGGTTCGAAACGTCGTGCAAATTATACAAATAAGTGTAATACACTCTATAGTAAATCACTTCTTTTCTTCACCTTAAAAGTACGAAAATGAGTTTTGGAGAACTCCTATTTCTATTAAGCCCTGATGCTAAGAAAATAGTTAGAGGGATAGAAGCCCTAAACCAGAAAATAATAAATATATATATATATATATATATATATATATATATATATATATATATATATATATATATATATATATATATATATATATATATATATATATTCTTCCTCCCCAAGTGAGCTGCTCTGTCTGCCCACCACCGAGCAAAGGTAGCGATCATTCCTGCGGTGATCTGTTCATGTGCGCTAATGACCCCACCTGACCGCGTAGTCAATCTTTGATTATATATATATATATATATATATATATATATATATATATATATATATATATATATATATATATATATATATATATATTTATATATGTGACGGTAAAGCGTTGGTGTTCGGCTGTTTCAAAAGCTAGGGGCAGGGCCTCGTCACATAATAGAAAAAAATGAGAAAAGCTGGAGCTTTCGTCTGTGGTAAGGTAATGGGAAGACACACAAAACAAGTAAATTAACAATGAAATTTTAATTACTTTAAAAAAACAAGACATGAATAAAGTTAAGCACATCAAATATGAAAGACAAGTCAACAAACAAAATAATATGATTAATCACTGGCAAGAGAAAAGTTACGTTAAGACAAGTGAGTTACAGTGATAGCAAAATAAAGTATTAGTGGTGCTGGAATACCGGCTTCGAGCTGGCACCTCCCTTAGTTCACGAAAGCCAAGGCTTAGTCTACCAGTGAGAGATGTCAACTGCTTGGAGCACTGAGATATTCTGAGGATACTGGAGCACTGCAGTCCAGACAACGACTTGTGGTGGAGGGCGGAGGGCAGGTGCGACGGGACACCAGCCAATCAGCGAGAGGCAGGCAAAGGATGAGCAATTTGCTGGTTACGGCGGTGGTAGGTAGCAGGTGTGCCGGATACGTTTTGCTCTCTGGGCAAAACGTTTGGCGATACTTGCTGGACGTATCTTCTATATTATCTTGTATATTGACGTACTTGTGAAGGGAAGAGCAGGCTCAATCTTTCTTGAAAGAGATTATCGTCACAACTCTCCCCCGAAGCCTGCGGTTCTGGAAGAAGTAACGTCTTCATGTGGTGGAGTAATAGGTGGAGTTGCTTCTACTTCATAAACTCTGGAGAGGGCGTCGGCTATGATGTTGTCAGAACCCTTGATATAGCGGATCTCCAGGTTGAAATCTTGTTGATATAAAGCCCATCGTAGAAGACGCTGGTTAGTGAATTGGGCTTGATGTAAGAAGCGGAGAGGGTTGTGGTCTGAGAAGATGGTGGTAGACCTGGCACCTTGTAGGTATGGAGCAAAGTGCTGGAGATTCAGGACGATGGGTAGTAGCTCCTTTTCAATAGTGCTGTAGTTCCTCTGGTGGGGTTTCAATTTGTAGCTGTAGTAGCTGACAGGTAGAACCTCCTCGCCTCTTTGCTGCATCAGGACACCACCAATGCCGGTACCACTGGCGTCGACATGAAGGACGAAAGGCTTGGTGATATCTGGCGAGGCGAGAATGGGATTAGAATAGAGGAGGAATTTGAGTTGTTCGAAAGCAACGGTTTGCTGCATGGTCCAATTATACCGTTGCTTGGGACTAGTTAAAATGATTAAAGGCGTGGCGACTGTACTGAAATTTCTTACAAACCTACGGTAGTAGGAGGCAAGACCAAGGAAGCGCAGGAGCTGCTTCCTGGTGGTAGGCTGTGGATAATGCTGGATGGCTTGAGTGTGTGTGTCTAACGGTGCTAGGCTGCCACTCCCAATTACATGACCCAGATAACGCACTTTACTTTTCGCGAAGGTGGACTTGCCCAGGTTGATGGTGAGGCCGGCTGTTAGGAGCTTGGCGAACAGTCATCGCAGCTGGAGCAGATGTTCGCTCCAGGTGTTGGATGCTACGACGATATCATCCAAATAGGCGTACTTGTTATCCAAGCCCTCGATGATGCAGTTGACAGCTCTCTGAAAGGTGGCCGGGGCATTACATAGTCCGAAAGGAAGGCGTTCATATCTGAAAAGTCCAATGGGAGTGATAAAGGCAGATATTTCTTTGGCTCGCTCTGTTAAACACACTTGGTAATACCCCTTAAGCAAGTCCACTTGGGACAAGTACTGGGCATTACCAATGGCGTCAAGAATGTCATCTATTCTTGGCAAGGGGTATGCATCCTTGACAGTCACATTATTTAACTTACGGAAATCCGAGCACAGTCTCACCTTACCTTGGGGTTTTGGCACCAAGATACAGGGTGAGGCCCAGGGGGACTCACAAGGTGTAGCCAGTCCATGATCCAAGAGGTACTGCACCTCAGCACGCATGACTTCCTTCTTGCTAGGGCTGATTCGGTAGAAGGGTTGACGAATCGGCCGGGTGTCAGGGAGCAGTTGGATGTCGTGCTGGGTAACATTACACTCTTGGGGTTCATCTCGGAACAACTCCTGATGTTCTTTGAAGATCTTGACTAGAGGTGCACTATGATTGTCCTGAAAATAGCTGGGAAGATCAGTAAGGATTTCCGAATTAGAAAGCGCTGACTCAGTGTCAGTGCTTTCGGGAGGAGAAGCAGGGAAGGTCTCACTGTGGATGTTTGGTTCTGTAAAGGCAGAGTAATTAAGCATGACAGTGGGAGGAGTACCGTTATATAGCTTCAGGAGGTTGACGTTGGGGAGCCGGTCGGCCGAGCGGACAGCACACTAGACTTGTGATCCTGTGGTCCCGGGTTCGATCCCGGGCTCCGGCGAGAAACAATGGGCAAAGTTTCTTTCACCCTATGCCCCTGTTACCTAGCAGTAAAATAGATACCTGGGTGTTAGTCAGCTGTCACGGGCTGCTTCCTGGGGGTGGTGGCCTGGTCGAGGACCGGGCCGCGGGGACACTAAAAGCCCCGAAATCATCTCTAGATAACCTCAAGATGACGTGGCACAGCTGGGTCTTCCGCCGCCTATCTGGAGTCTCTAGAATGTAGTTATGGTTGTTTCTGCACTCCTTGATGCGGTAGGGTCCTGAAAACCTGTTTTGTAAAGGAGAACCTGGGATAGGGAAGTAAGCAAATACGAAGTCTCCCGGTTTAAATTTTCTTACTTTGCTGGTCTGGTCGTTATTAGTCTTCATCCTCTCCTGTGCTTTCAATAGATTATCTTGGGCAAAACTGTGGACTCTCTCTAGAATGTGTTGAAGGTTTTGAAGAAACTGGGGCACATTCTGATGCTCACTGAAGGTGGCATCACGTAGAGAGTCTTTGAAAGCCTTGAGGGGAGTACGGCACTTATGTCCGTAGAGCATCTCATAAGGAGATACTCCTAGGGACTCATTGGGAAGACTTCTATAGATACATAATATTAGGTCAATTTGCTTATCCCAATCCTTAGAGGTTTCATTACAAAACTTCTTCAGGAGTGCTTTAATAATCTGATGACTACGCTCAAGAGAACCCTGTGAAGCAGGATGATAGGGGCTGGACAATACCTGTTTGATGTTGAACTCCTCCAGTGTCCTCTTGAAGAGATCACTGGTGAAGTTGGTGCCACAGTCGCTCTGAACCTCCCTGGGAAATCCATACTGGGTGAAGATCTTCAATAAGTGTTTCACAACTGAAGCAGCCGTAATGTTCTTTACTGGAACTGCTATGGGGAATCTGGTGGTAGGACACAGGATGGTTAAGATATAGGCGTTACCTGAACTGGTCCGAGGTAAAGGACCAACACAATCTATAATAAGTCTGTGGAAAGGTTCCGCAGGCACCTGTATGGGAATCAGTGGCGCTCTGGGAATAGAGATGTTCGGTTTACCTGCCATCTGACATGTATGACACTCTTTGACGTACTGTTTGACGCTATTTACCATACCTGGCCAGTAGTAGTCTTGACGGATTCCATGGTAAGTCTTGTTAAATCCGTAGTGGGAGAGTGCTCCGTGGGCCAGGTGTAGAATAGTGGGCCGCAGGCTGGCAGGAATCACAAGTTGTTCGACGTTGGCCCAATCGTCCTCCTTCAGTTTACTGGGTCTATATCTGCGGTAGAGCAACTCGTTCTCTAGGAAGAACCCAGGAATACTGTCAGGTTGAGTCTCAGCCTGGAAAAATAATGGTGTCAAGGTAAGATCTTCCCTCTGTAACTTTCGGAACTCCAACTTGGTCAGATTCGGGGGTAGTTTCTGAGGGTCTTGAGGGACAGCGGTAGCAGTTAGAGTCAGCTGGCTGTGGTCGTGCAGCTTGTGCACGGGTGGTCACTAAAACCGGAGGAGAAACTTCATCACTCTCTTGAACCTTTGCTGGAACATACTCAAAAATAGGGTTATCCATCACAGAGGTACACACCTGGGGTTTGTCCATGACGATCAGGTTGGTCGGTTGCAGGTCTTCTGCCAAGTCGTTGCCCAGGAGAAGTTGCACTCCAGGCATGGGAAAAGGCTTTTCCCTGATGGCGACTTGGACTTCTCCGCTCACGAAGGGACAATCCAGGTTGACTCTGGCGAGAGGATAAGGAGTGGTAGCAGTGAGGTCAGTGATGAAGACAGTTTCTCCGGTGTAGGCGATGTTGGGCACAGCCGACTTCAAAATAATCGATTGAAGAGCCGCTGTGTCCCTCAAGATCTTCAATTTGAAACGTCCCTCCAGATTTGAACCGTTGGCAGAGACAGTTCCAGTATACAGGTGTTTACTGAAAAGAGAAAGATCATTAACATGAACACCAACATTCATCACAGGCTTACCGGACTTAGGAGGAGTTGGTTTGGGTTTTGGTGATTCGGTGGTTCCTTTGTATTGAGACTTACCACATTTATCTATGGTATGTCCATAGAGTCTACAATACTTACAGTACAATTGCGAGCCAGCTTGATCGGTATTCACTTTCTCGTAACTGTACCACGACTTCTTACTGGAAGATGGTTCTGGTGTCAGCCGGTGGATGAGGCTGTAAGTGTCAGCCGACTTAGCACACTTTAGGTAGTCGGTTTCTTCTTTATTTGCTAAATATAGACGGACAGGAGGCGGCACACGCCTCAAGAATTCTTCAACTAGCATAAGGTTGACGAGTTCTGCAAAGGTAGAGACATGTGCTGCTTCCAGCCATTTCATAAAATATCTCCTTTTGGTATTAGCAAACTCGAGAAAGGTAGTGGTACTTGCCTTCAGGTGGTCACGGAATTTCCTTCGATAACTTTCGGTGGAGAGAAGGTAGGCGTCCAACACTGCTTGTTTCAGAGTCTGGTAGTCATTCTCCAACGCCAAAATACTGAGTGTAACTGCAGCTCTACCTGTAAGATGTACTCTGAGAAGGGTGGCCCATTGGACGGCAGGCCAACTAAGTTGATTAGCAAGGGTTTCGAAGGTGGTGAAAAACACATCAACTTCTGTCTCTACGAATGGTGGCATTAACTTACTTGCATGTGATATATTAAAACTGACAGGTAGATTGGCGGTAGCTTGCTGGCGTTGAGCGAGGTGTGAAGTTTCCAACGCGCATTCTCGTTGACGACATTCCATAGCCAGAGTTGCGTGTTGCTTGTCATGTTCGTGTTGCATCTCCAACTGGCATCGTTTTGTTTCAAGCTGTATTCGTTCACGTTCACGGAGTATTGCAATCTCACGTTCTTGTTCTTCCTTCCTCAAGGTAGCTTCTCGTTCTTGTTCTTCCTTCCTCAAGGCAGCCTCACGTTCTTGTTCTTCCCTTCGTATGGCAGCTGCTTCCCTTTGTTGTTCGAGGGCGTCCCTTTGCTGCTCGCGTTCGATCTTGGCCAGCTCTAGTCTGAGTTTCATCGTTGCCAAATCAGTTTTATCTGCAATAAAGTAAGTTTCGTGAGTTTCAGAGTCTTACCTTCCTCTAAGAGATGATCCAGTAACAGGTTATGTATTTCATTTTTGTTGGCTTGGTAGGGAACTTCTAGGTGATACTCATGTGCAAGAGTTTGTAATTCAGCCCTCTTGGCACGACTTAAAGTCCCTATTGCACCTGCTGGATCTGCATGGAAAGCTTGGAGACGAAACATGGTGAAATTAGCAAATAAATGCACAACGAATATACTGTTGTGATATGGTGAACGTCAGAAACAGGACAACGTGGCAACTGGTACCTATCCTGTGGAATCTTTAACAATTAATGTTAATTACAAGATGATAAATGATTAATTAAATCAAGGTCGCAGGAAATCTTGTACCCGGTACTCATGTAAGAGGATAAGGGCAAGAAAATCCTACTAAACAAGCAAAACTGAGTTTCTAAAACAAATGAAACAGTTAATTGCCTCAAAAGTAAAATTGGTAGTCCAAGAATGTAGGCATACCTTGCCGAGTCTCTATTGGACATAAGCAAGTTTTCCCACTGAAATTAATATGATACTTACAGAATTAGCGAACTTTTGTGCTCTGAAAAAGAAAGCTAATTCCCTCCCAATGTAAATATCATCATCTCTGATCGACGTGTAGGGGTGTGAGGTGTCAACTGGTGACGAGAACTGTTGCTGAGGTCCCAATTCAGCAACTAAAGTTCGTGCTAGAGGAACTATGGCCCTCTTTATCCTCCTACTGTCAGATTGCAGAAGATTAGGTGCACTTGACCCGGGGACAGACCACAGTACCAGGGTACCAATATGATGATCTGTCGAAAATATGAGAAATATCCTAGGGACAAAAGATGGTAAACACGAGTAATAACACGGAGGGAGAGATGACCAATTAAGAGAATGACTGAGGCCTACAGTCACCACGTAATCCAAAGTTGTCTCACCTTCACCATATGCTACTCTCGGAATGCACAATACACACAGCACCATATAAAAATAAAATTGAAAATTGAAAAATAGTAAAAAGCTACATTACCAAAGCCAAATACGCTTACCATAAATTTACTACTTGGCACCAGTACCTGAGTGAAGCTCCCGGACAGGCCCCCACTTTAATGTGACGGTAAAGCGTTGGTGTTCAGCTGTTTCAAAAGCTAGGGACAGGGCCTCGTCACATAATAGAAAAAAAGAGAAAAGCTGGAGCTTTTGTCTGTGGTAAGGTAATGGGAAGACACACAAAACAAGTAAATTAAAAATGAAATTTTAATTACTTTAGAAAAACAAGACATGAATAAAGTTAAGCACATAAAATATGAAAGACAAGTCAACAAACAAAATAATATGAATAATCACTGGCAAATGAAAAGTTACGTTAAGACAAGTGAGTTACAGTGATAGCAAAATAAAGTATTAGTGGTGCTGGAATACCGGCTTCGAGCTGCCACCTCCCTTAGTACACGAAAGCCAAGGCTTAGTCTACCAGCGAGAGATGTCAACTGCTTGGAGCACTGAGATATTCTGATGATACTGGAGCACTGCAGTCCAGACATCGACTTGTGGCGGAGGGCGGAGGGCAGGTGCGACGGGACATCAGCCAATCAGCGACAGGCAGGCAAAGGATGAGCAGTTTGCTGGTTACGGCGGTGGTAGGTAGTAGGTGTGCCGGATACGTTTTGCTCTCTGGGCAAAATGTTTGGCGATACTTGCTGGACGTATCTTCTATATTATCTTGTATATTGACATACTTGTGAAGGGAAGAGCAGGCTCAATCTCTCTTAAAAGAGATTATCGTCACAAAATATATATATATATATATATATATATATATATATATATATATATATATATATTTATATATATATATATATATATATATATATATATATATATATATATATATATATATATATATATATATATATATATATATATATATATATATATATATGAGACAAACCTCATCAGCTCGGGTTTGGAATTCCCCTAGGTTGTGAAGCTGCAGCACATGCAGCGTGGGCTTACATTGCTGATCTCCCGGACCAGAAGGCACTAGTAAAGATTGACTTCAAAAATGCTTTCAATCAAGTCAGACGAGACGCTGTTCTCTGGGCTGTACACAGCCATTTCCGTCCCCTTTACCCATTCATTCGATCGTGCTACAGTGGGGACTCTAAGCTTCTTTTTGGGGAGCATGAAATAAACTCCTGTGAACGTGTCCAACAAGGTGACCCCTTAGCCCCTCTCCTTTTCTGCCTAGCTATCAAAGAGGTCACTGATAGTCTGACAAGCGAGCTAAACATCTGGTACCTGGATGATGGCACTCTCGCTGGAACCCCGGAAACCATTTTGGAAGATATAAGGAAGATCCAGGAGCTGGGAGCAGCCTTAGGCCTCATTCTCAATGCATCCAAATGTGAAATAATCTCCCGCAACCCAGACATCACTGGGCAAATACAAAATGTTCTTCCAGACATTCTCGTTGTCGAGCCACCGGACTGCACTCTCCTGGGTGCCCCCATTGGCCCACGAGCAATCGAGGAGGTCCTGACTGCAAAAATCACTGATCTAAGGAGAATGCTGGACAGGATTGACAAGATTGATGCCCATGATGCTCTCTTTCTCCTCACAAGATGCCTGTCTCTCCCTAAGTTGACCTACTTTCTGAGATGTTCCCCATCCTACAGCATCCCTAAGTTAAATGTGTATGACACCCTTCTGAGGTCCATGCTGGTAAATGTCCTGAACCTTCCATTGAACGACTCTCAGTGAGAGCAAGCAACCCTTCCTGTAAGACTCGGCGGCCTTGGTGTCCGCACAGCCTCCCAAATTGCTCTACCAGCCTTCCTTTCCTCCTCCCACGCATCGCACGACCTCGTCAGAGATATCTTACCTGCAACCCTGAGAGATTCAGCACGAATACACGATCCTGCTTTCACTGAATGTTCAAATCAGTGGGAATGTTCTTGCAGCCCCAGCAACCATTATAGAGCCAACAAAACAACACAAACAGTTTGGCTGGGACCACCCTCTAGTGGAAAAAGTAGCTGATGCCATGCTCAGCGCCGCAACATCAGACAAGGAGAAAGCCCGCCTCAGAGCAGTGCCTGCCCCCCATGCAGGAGACTTCCTCCTCTCAGTACCCATGTCAGCAATGGGCACGCGCCTAGATCCAGAATCCCTTCGTGTAGTAGTGGCCCTCCGCCTTGGTGCCCCAATTCACACTGAATACAAGTGTATTTGCAACAGAGTGGAAGCAGACCAATACGGACTGCATGGGTTGCATTGCGGAAGCACAAAGGGCTGGCATGCAAGACACAACGAGGTCAATGACATCATCAAGAGAAGCCTCGTCTCAGCTAGGTGCCCAGCGGAGAGTGAACCTCGCATCCTAGGGGTCCAAAACCCGGATTTCCCCGCACTCCACCCTGATGGCATCACCGTATACTCATGGAAGGAGGGTAGACAGTTGGTGTGGGATACACATGTGTATCCACCCTGGCTGACACTTCGGAGCTGATCAAGTAGGTGGGGCGGCCAACCACAGGGAAACAGCTAAATCACTCAAATACAGGCGACTGGAAGGTCAATACCTCTTTGTTCCCATAGCGTCTGAGACGCATGGCCCCTGAGGCAAGAGTGCCTTGGGATTTCTCAGGGAATTGGGTTCCAAGCTCATTGACGTCACCAGAGACCCAAGGGCTTCCAGTTTTTTGTTTCAGCGCCTCAGTGTGGCGATCCAGAGGGGAAATGCTTGCTGCGTCCTCGGTTCCTGTCCGGAAGCGGAGGAGCTTCAAGAGATCCATAACCTTTAGGCATTTGTCTTGTATGTTTTTTAACCTTTAAATACACCATAAAGCAAAAAAAAAAAATAAAAAAAGGAAGGGGGTGGTAGGAGAAAAGCACACAGAAACTGTATTGGAAGGGACCTACATTCCCTCAAATGCGTTATGTGTGGTTTCCTCCGAGGCTATGGGTCCCCCTTTTTCCAGCCAGAGGTGGTACTCCCTTCCCTATATTAATAAAATATATATATATATATATATATATATATATATATATATATATATATATAAATATATATATATATATATATATATATATATATATATATATATATATATATATATATATATATATATATATATATATATATATATATATATATATATATATTCTTCCTCCCCAAGTGAGCTGCTCTGTCTGCCCATCACATGATCGCTTCTTTGTTTCTGAAGTAAAACACGTGACTCATGTATGCAGACCACGACCATGCTGGGCAGTCCTGCATTCCCGCCGTGATAACACGATGTTTCTTTGTTTAGTTGTCTGACAGAGAAAGGTGTATTCGCCACGTGTCAGCAGACCTCAGGTGCGGAGCAGTAAGCATACGTGTTTCCTCGGTGAAATATACGACATTACTAAGGGAAGATTTGGAGTACGCTAACAGGTGTTGCTCATTAGCCCGCGCAAACTGTTAGCTTTGTCGCAGCCTCGCGGTCAGCCAGGCAGTTGCGCGCGCACGTCCTTATCATCATCTCGTGTTGACTTCTTTATTTAACAAAGAAATGGAAGAAGTAAGACATGTGACTGAGACGCCAGATAGGTAGGTAGACCGTTACAATGGTGTGGGCGTGCGGTCAACCGTTCTCCCTCCCATCACACACACACACAAACACATTTTATAAGAAAATAGGCAACAGACACACAACCTTCCTTGTCACCCGCCGGAAATGAAGTGAAATAATGTTTTCTTCTCACAGGCAAAACACTAAGAGTACGCTAACAGGTGTTCCTCATTAGAAAAAGAAAGGTACATTCACCACGTTCCAGCGGTCCGCAGGTAAGCAATCAGCCAGCCAAGTTGACCGTTGGTTGACCGGACGAGCAGCCAGGCAGCGATCTTCGAGGAACTGTCACTACCTCATAGTAAGTAAACAAAGGCTTTCCCGCCATGCTAAGATATAGAACTAAATGAGCTTTTTGTTAGTGGAGACATAAGGTTCTCTCTTCCCTACGTTGGTAAGCCGCATGATGGTCTCTAGGGCTTACCACCCTGTAATGTGTCTGTGTTTATCCTTCACCTCTACCTCCAGCACTAGGGTCATAGCTCACAATCTTTTTACTGCTCTTACCCGAACCTAACTAAAGGTGAATGGAGCTGGGTTTATTACTGTACAAAAACAACAACGTCATCATCATTCACCATTCATCACTACATCTTCACCATTACGTCCTCACCCCCCCCCCCACACACACAATGCTAACAGGGCTGTCATCGGCTCATTACAAAGAGCTGACAGGCACGACCTTCGCTCTCAGCAGCTCCCATTGAACTGAAATAAGTTATAGTCAGCATAAGGTTGGTCACCGCGAGCGTACAACAAATGTATAATTAACACTATTCTGCATCTATTTGAGAACGCATATAGGGACCGGCATTCCCAGGTAGGTCCCAGTTAAACTATGACCGTAATAAGCTTATGCGGTTATTGAGATTAAGGAAGAATTGCGAGGGTAGGCAGAGCTAGCAGTTCTGTCTGTCTGTCTGTCTGTCTGTCTGTCTGTCTGTCTCTGTCTGTCTGTCTGTCTGTCTTTCTCTCTCTCTCTCTCGTTAATAGAAGCATACGATTTTGTTTATCAGTAAAGAGAGGTGTAAACTTTGTTTCTGAAAATGTTTAGTTCATAGAAGCTTACGTTTTGTGAGGCTCTCTGCCCTACCACTGCGATTAATGAATACAATGCGGTTACTTTCTTAACAGTCGACACTGTCCCGTGCTGTGTTAATTGGCTAATTCCCCTCTCTGGCACCATCCAGCTAGTCACATGCCATTGGAGGAGGGCAATATGCATATACATTCTCATCATTATCGATCATTGCTGTATTGGGTGAGAAACCGTAATCACTTCACATTCTATAGGGGAAATATACTCTGCTTATGTATATCCAGAAGAATAAGAAAGCAGTTTCGTTAAAATTCTCATTTGGCTGATTTGAGTAGAATGTTTCGTTATAACTCCTCAAGTTGAACGTTCTCTCTTCACACATTTCTAATGTATTTTTAAAGGAAGCGCAATGTGATCAGTACCATGAGGTGGAAGGGCATGTTCACCAAATCTCTCTCTTTTATGTGTGTGTAACTGCCATGTAAACAGGTACATCAGGTGAAAGGAAATGCTATATGAACAGTTACATCATAATTTGAAAGGAAAGGATATTTATATATTGAAGAGAGTCCAAGTCAGTTTTTACTTTAATCTGATGCAACTGTTCACATAAGGTTTCTTTCCTTTCACATGACGCAAATGCTCATATAGCAGGTACACTCATAAAGTATACAGACATTTGGTGAGCATGACCTTCCACATGATCGGGCTGTTCACATGGCATTTCCTTTCACATGAAGCATACATTGAAATAAAGTTTAGTTCTTTGTCATGTTCTCATAACATTCTTAGCCCGTTCTATGATAGTACATCCCCTTACACAATCTTCAAAAAATCAAATGTAGAATTGTTTATCATTCAATACCTAGTATTTTGTCAAATATCTTCACCCACAGTACTGTCAACAACGTTAACGTTTCTGCTTACTAACTTATTATTTCTTACCACCTCGGTTCTTAAACAAATCGGCACTTTATTCAGTAACAAATTTACCAAGGCAAACCCTGTGTCGAAGACTGTACAGTTCTACCAAACTGATTATGAAGATATTTTTCCCAGACAATGCGAGCTATTCCTCCAGAATGAGCGTGCAGTGCGGGAATGTCATACAATAAAACACTCTCTTTTTCTAAACTCAATATCAACATCGTTAAGAAATTCTCTTTTTACTAAACTTTCATCAAGTTTAGACAACTTGCTCAGCACATACCGTGAACACAGCTTCACGCATACTGAAATTTATATATATATATATATATATATATATATATATATATATATATATATATATATATATATATATATATATATATATATATATATATATACATACATACAAATAAATAAATACATATATTATACAATGCAATACAAATATAAATACAATACATATATACAATACAATACAAATACAATACCGTAAATACAATACAATACAAATATACAATACAATACAAATATACAATACAATACAAATACAATACAATACAAATACAATACAGTAAATACAATACAATACAAATATAAATACAATACATACAAATATAAATACATAATTTCAGTATGCGTGAAGCTGTGTTCACGGTATGTGCTGAGCAAGTTGTCTAAACTTGATGAAAGTTTAGTAAAAAGAGAATTTCTTAACGATGTTGATGTTGATATATATATATATATATATATATATATATATATATATATATATATATATATATATATATATATATATATATATATATATATATATATATATATATATATATATATATATATATATATATATATATATATATATATATATATATATATATATATATGTATATATATTATTAAATATGACCGAAAAAGTAAGATTAGTAATTCTAACACGAATTTTCTCAATCTTTCGTACATTTCTTTTCACTGTTGGAGGTAAATCAAAAATCAATTCTCCAAAATTCATTTTTATTTCTAGTCTGACGCGACACGAGCGCGTTTCGTAAAACTTATTACATTTTCAAAGACTTTAGTTTACAAATACACAACTGAATAGAACTTACGCATCTCCGATTTTATATCTACATTTGAGTGAGGTGGAAGGGGTGATGTGGCATTAATCAACACAAGACAGAACAAGAGGTGGCATTAATAGGGTATTAATTTCATCAACACAAGACAGAACAAGGGGTGGCATTAATAGGGTATTAATTTCATCAACACAAGACAGAACACGAAACAATGGGTATTGAATAGAAGTGTTTGTAGAAAGCCTATTGGTCCATATTTCTTGATGCTTCTATATTGGAGCGGAGTCTTGAGGTGGGTAGAATATAGTTATTCAATAATTGGCTAATAATTGGCAGCCAATTATTGCACAACTATATTCTACCCACCTCAAGACTCCGCTCCAATATAGAAGCATCAAGAAATATGGACTAATAGGCTTTCTACAAACACTTCTATTCAATACCCATTGTTACGTGTTCTGTCTTGTGTTGATGAAATTAATACCCTATTAATGCCACCCCTTGTTCTGTCTTGTGTTGATGAAATTAATACCCTATTAATGCCACCTCTTGTTCTGTCTTGTGTTGATTAATGCCACATCACCCCTTCCACCTCACTCAAATGTAGATATAAAATCGGAGATGTGTAAGTTCTATTCAGTTGTGTATTTGTAAACTAAAGTCTTTGAAAATGTAATAAGTTTTACGAAACGCGCTCGTGTCGCGTCAGACTAGAAATAAAAATGAATTTTGGAGAATTGATTTTTTATTTACCTCCAACAGTGAAAAAAAAAAGAAATGTACGAAAGATTGAGAAAATTCGTGTTAGAATTATTAATCTTACTTTTTCGGTCATATTTAATAATATATGTCTACAGGATAGACTGCTACCAAAATATACTAATATATGTATATATATATACACATATATATTTACTTTATTTGAACTTTGTTACAAAAAAGGAGTTACATATGGGTTACAAAGATGGTTATCATAGGTTGTCGAGTTCCTCCAGCTCCTCAGATGGCGGGCAGGAACCCTGGATGCAGTGCGCATTTCCCCTCTGTATCGCCACACTGAGGCGCTGGAAAAGAAAGCTTGCAGCTCTTGGGTCTCTTGTTGTTTCAATGAGCCTAGAACCCAGTTCTTTAAAAAAACTGGTAGCACTTTTACCCCAGGCGCCGAGTGTCTCAGAAGCAATGGGGACAAAATTGTAGTGGTGATCCAGTTCTCTATACTTACGGGATTTGGCTGCTTCCCTGTGGGTGGCAGCGCCACCTGATTGTGCAACACTGAGGTTAATGTAGGTGTTAGCCAGGGTTGATACGCACGTGTAGTCCCATACCAACTGCTTGCCATTCTTCCAGGGGTTCACTGTGATACCCTACGGGCGACCAATAAGAGCATCAGAGTTACGGGGCGTTAGGTAACGGGGCTCTCTTTCAGCTGGGCATCCAGCTGTGGTGAGGCTCCTCTTGATGATGTCGTTAACTTCACTGTGCCTCGAGTGCCATCCCCCTGTGCTTTGGCAGAGTAGGCCATGGTGGCCGTACCTGTCAGCCACCACCTCGCCGCAAATACACCTATATCTGGTGTGGATTGGGGCAGCAAGGCGGAGGGCCACAGCAATTCGGAGGGCGTGTGGTGTGAGACGCGTGCCAGTTGCCGACATTGGGGTTGCTAACAGGAAATCCCCTGCAAGTGGTGCTGCTACTGCTGTGAGGTGAGCAATGTCGTGATGTGTTGTTGCAGCACCCAGGCACTCTGCAGCAACTTGGTCTACAATGGGGCCATCCCAGCTGGATTGCTTGTGGGCTTTTGGGGATGGTGGTTGAGGTGATTGGCCTGCACGAGAGGCCCACTCTGTGGCACAGCGTGTAAAATTGGGATCATGTACACCTGCCAGCTGATGTAGGTGGGCAGGTAGAATTTCCTTCACAAGGTCGTCGGATACTGATAAGGAGGACAGGAAGGCTGGAACAGCGATTTGCGTTGCTGTTCGAACTCCGAGGCCCCCAAGTCTTACGGGAAGAGAGGCTTGTTTCCACTGAAGGTCATCAAGAGAGAGGTTAAGGGCTTCTTCTAGCATACATATATATATATATATATATATATATATATATATATATATATATATATATATATATATATATATATGTATATATATATATATATATATATATATATATATATATATATATATATATATATATATATATATATATATATATATATATATATATGTCGTACCTAGTAGCCAGAACGCACTTCTCAGCCTACTATGTAAGGCCCGATTTGCCTAATAAGCCAAGTTTTCATGAATTAATTGTTTTTCGGACACCTAACCCACCTAACCTAACCTAACCTAACTTTTTCGGCCACCTAACCTAACCTAACCTGTAAAGTTAGGTTAGGTTAGGTTAGGTAGGGTTGGTTAGGTCGGTCATATATCTACGTTAATTTTAACTCCAATAAATAAACCTGACCTCATACATAATGAAATGGGTAGCTTTATCATTTCATCAGAAAAAAATTAGAGAAAATATATTAATTCAGGAAAACTTTGCTTATTAGGCAAATCGGGCCTTGCATAGTAGGCTGAGAAGTGCGTTCTGGCTACTAGGTACGATATATATATATATATATATATATATATATATATATATATATATATATATATATATATATATATATATATATATATATATATATATGTCGTACCTAGTAGCCAGAACGCACTTCTCAGCCTATTATGCAAGGCCCGATTTGCCTAATAAGCCAAGTTTTCCTGAATTAATATATTTTCTCTAATTTTTTTCTTACGAAATGATAAAGCTACCCATTTCATTATGTTTGAGGTCAATTTTTTTTATTGTAGTTAAAATTAACGTAGATATATGACCGAACCTAACCAACCCTACCTAACCTAACCTAACCTATCTTTATAGGTTAGGTTAGGTTAGGTAGCCTAAAAAGTTAGGTTAGGTTAGGTTAGGTAGGTTAGGTAGTCGAAAAACAATTATTTCATGAAAACTTGGCTTAATAGGCAAATCGGGCCTTGCATAGTAGGCTGAGAAGTGCGTTCTGGCTACTAGGTACGACATATATATATATATATATATGTCGTACCTAGTAGCCAGAACTCACTTTTTGGCCTACTATTCAAGGCCCGATTTGCCTAATAAGCCAAGTTTTCATGAATTAATTGTTTTTCGACTACCTAACCTACCAGACCTAACCTAACCTAACTTTTTCGGCTACCTAACCAAACCTAACCTATAAAGATAGGTTAGGTTAGGTTAGGTAGGGTTGGTTAGGTTCGGTCATATATCTACGTTAATTTTAACTCCAATAAAAAAAATTGACCTCATACATAATGAAATGGGTAGCTTTATCATTTCATAAGAAAAAAATTAGAAAAAATATATTAATTCAGGAAAACTTGGCTTATTATGCAAATCGGGCCTTGAATAGTAGGCCAAAAAATGAGTTCTGGCTACTAGGTACGACATATATATATATATATATATATATATATATATATATATATATATATATATATATATATATGTCGTACCTAGTAGCCAGAACGCGCTTCTCAGCCTACTATACAAGGCCCGATTTGCCTAATAAGCCAAGTTTTCCTGAATTAATATATTTTCTCAAATTTTTTTTCTTATGAAGTGATAAAGCTACCCATTTCATTATGTATTAGGTCAATTTTATTTTATTGTAGTTAAAATTAACGTAGATATATGACCGAACCTAACCAACCCTACCTAACCTAACCTAACCTATCTTTATAGGTTAGGTTAGGTTAGGTAGCCTAAAAAGTTAGGTTAGGTTAGGTTAGGTAGGTTAGGTAGTCGAAAAACAATTATTTCATGAAAACGTGGCTTAATAGGCAAATCGGGCCTTGCATAGTAGGCTGAGAAGTGCGTTCTGGCTACTAGGTATGACATATATATATATATATATATATATATATATATATATATATATATATATATATATATATATATATGTCGTACCTAGTAGCCAGAACGCGCTTCTCAGCCTACTATACAAGGCCCGATTTGCCTAATAAGCCAAGTTTTCCTGAATTAATATATTTTCTCAAATTTTTTTTCTTATGAAGTGATAAAGCTACCCATTTCATTATGTATTAGGTCAATTTTATTTTATTGGAGTTAAAATTAACGTAGATATATGACCGAACCTAACCTATCTTTATAGGTTAGGTTAGGTTAGGTTAGGTAGCCGAAAAAGTTAGGCTAGGTTAGGTTAGGTACGTTAGATAGTCGAAAAAACATTAATTCATAAAAACTTGGCTTATTAGGCAAATCGGGCCTTGCATAGTAGGCTGAGAAATGCGTTCTGGCTACTAGGTACGACATATATATATATATATATATATATATATATATATATATATATATATATATATATATATATATATATATATATATATATATATATATATATATATATAGCAATAACCAACCCTACCTAACCAACCCTACCTAACCTAACCTAACCTAACCTATCTTTATAGGTTAGGTTAGGTTAGGTAGCCGAAAAAGTTAGGTTAGGTTAGGTTAGGTAGGTTAGGTTGTCGAAAAACAATTAATTCGTGAAAACTTGGCTTATTAGGCAAATCGGGCCTTGCATAGTTGGCTGAGAAGTGCGTTCTGGCTACTAGGTACGACATATATATATATATATATATATATATATATATATATATATATATATATATATATATATATATATATATATATATATCGATTCTTTCCTCCTTCCGCAATAAGTTCTGCTTGTAAGGTATCTTTGGTAGTGACCTTCTTTTGTGTCTCGAGGTCGAATATGTCGTCCAACAGAATTTCCAACTCCACTTTCCGGGCCATCTCACTCGGTCTGGACATAACGTGACAGTTTATACCCAGATTTAGGAGAGTGACTTGGTCCTCAGTGAGGTTAATTCCTTCAAGGTTCAGAAAGCCATCTCACGGTCGTGGAATTGCCATAGGTCCTCCATATAACGTTGTTAGTTTCTTGATAATCCTTGTTTCAGTGCTGAGGTGATGGCGGTCTGTGAGGATGTCGAGGTGTTGTTCAATGCGGGTACGGAGACTTTCGTCGATGTTGCTATTTCTCCATTCGTTTGTAGCATGAAGTAGTTGCGCTTTGTTGTCTTTGATTTCATTTTCTGCCTTGTATATCTGATCACGAATCAGATCTTGGCGATATTTTATCGTGAAGGCTTGATTCCTTGCTGCTGGGTCGTGCGTTTTAATATTAGTATATTTTGGTAGCAGTCTTTCCTGTAGACATATATTATTAAATATGACCGAAAAAGTAAGAATAATAATTCTGACACGAATTTTCTCAATCTTTCGTACGTTTCTTTTCACTGTTGGTGGTAATTCAAAAATCAATTCTCCAAAATTCATTTTTATTTCTAGTCTGACGCGACACTTGAGCGCGTTTCGTAAAACTTATTACATTTTCAAAGACTTTAGCTTACACATACATAACTGAATAGAACTTACACATCTTCGATTTGTTTATATTTACATTTGAGTGAGGTGGATGGGGTGAGGTGGTATTAATAGGGTATTAAATTCCTAAACACAAGACAGAACACGAAACAATGGGTATTGAATGGAAGTGATTTGTAGAAAGCCTATTGGTCCATATTTCTTGATGCTTCTATATTGGAGCGGAGTCTTGAAGTGAGTAGAATATAGTTGTGCATTAATTGGCTGTTGATTGCTGGTGTTGACTTCTTGATGTGTAGAGCCTCGCAGACGTCAAGCCGCCTGCTATCGCTGTCTCTATCGATGATTTCTGTGTTGTTTACTAGGATTTCTCTGGCGATGGTTTGGTTGTGGGAAGAGATTATATGTTCCTTAATGGAGCCCTGTTGCTTATGCATCGTTAAACGCCTAGAAAGAGATGTTGTTGTCTTGCCTATATACTGTTTTTTTTGGAGCTTACAGTCCCCAAGAGGGCATTTGAAGGCATAGACGACGTTGGTCTCTTTTAAAGCGTTCTGCTTTGTGTCTGGAGAGTTTCTCATGAGTAGGCTGGCCGTTTTTCTGGTTTTATAGTAAATCGTCAGTTGTATCCTCTTATTTTTGTCTGTAGGGATAACGTTTCTATTAACAATATCTTTCAGGACCCTTTCCTCCATTTTATGAGCTGTGGAAAAGAAGTTCCTGTAAAATAGTCTAATAGGGGGTATAGGTGTTGTGTTGGTTGTCTCTTCAGAGGTTGCATGGCGTTTCACTTTCCTTCTTATGATGTCTTCGACGAAACCATTGGAGAAGCCGTTGTTGACTAGGACCTGCCTTACCCTACAGAGTTCTTCGTCGACTTGCTTCCATTCTGAGCTGTGGCTGAGAGCACGGTCGACATAAGCGTTAACAACACTCCTCTTGTACCAGTCTGGGCAGTCGCTGTTGGCATTCAGGCACATTCCTATGTTTGTTTCCTTAGTGTAGACTGCATTGTGGAAACCTCCGCTCTTTTCCATGACTGTTACATCTAGAAAGGGCAGCTTCCCATCCTTTTCCATCTCGTAAGTGAAACGCAGCACGGAACTCTGCTCAAATGCCTCCTTCAGCTCCTGCAGATGTCTGACATCAGGTACCTGTGTAAAAATGTCGTCAACATACCTGCAGTATATGGCCGGTTTCAAGTTCATTTCGACTAAGACTTTTTGCTCGATGGTTCCCATGTAGAAGTTTGCAAACAGGACACCTAGGGGGGAACCCATGGCGACCCCATCTACTTGCTTATACATGTGCCCATCCGGGCTCAAGAAGGGTGCCTCTTTAGTACAAGCTTGGAGTAGTTTCCTCAGAATGTTTTCTGGTATGTCAAGAGGAGTGCAGGCCGGATCACGATACACTCTGTCGGCTATCATCCCGATTGTCTCGTCCACAGGTACGTTGGTAAACAGGGATTCTACGTCCAACGAGGCTCTTATCCCTGTGGCCCGTGTGCCCCGCAGTAAGTCAACAAATTCCTTTGGAGACTTCAGGCTGAAGGTCCAAGGGACATAAGGAGTCAGCAGACCGTTGAGTCGCTTCGCCAGTCTGTACGTGGGTGTGGGTATCTGGCTAATGATTGGCCGAAGTGGGTTTCCAGGCTTGTGTGTCTTGACATTTCCATACGCATATCCAGGTTTATATTCCCCAATAACCTTTGGCAGGTGGAGTCCGGATTTCTTGGCATTCACAGTTTCGATCAGTTTGTTGACCTTTGCTTTCAATTCGGCTGTAGTGTCCTTCGCTACCCTTTGGAATTTAGTTTGGTCAGAGAGTATGAGGTTCATTTTCGCCAGATATTCGTCTTTTTTAAGAATGACGTATATTGGCGACTTGTCACCTCTCCTGACAACTATCTCCTTGTTCTCACGAAGGCTCTTAGCTGCCGCTTTGAGCTCGGGGGACAGTATGGTGCTTCTGTAGTTGCCTCGATTCTTTCCTCCTTCCGCAATAAGTTCTGCTTGTAAGGTATCTTTGGTAGTGACCTTCGTTTGTGTCTCGAGGTCGAATATGTCGTCCAACAGAATTTCCAACTCCACTTTCCAGCTTTCCAACTCTCACTCGGTCTGGACATAACGTGACAGTTTATACCCAGATTAAGGAGAGTAACTTGGTCCTCAGTGAGGTTAATTCCTGCAAGGTTCAGGAAGCCATCTCTCGGTCGTGGAATTGCCATAGGTCCTCCATATAACGTTGTTAGTTTCTTGATAATCCTTGTTTCAGTGCTGAGGTGATGTCGGTCTGTGAGGATGTCGAGGTGTTGTTCAATGCGGGTACGGAGACTTTCGTCGATGTTGCTATTTCTCCATTCGTTTGTAGCATGAAGTAGTTGCGCTTTGTTGTCTTTGATTTCATTTTCTGCCTTGTATATCTGATCACGAATCAGATCTTGGCGATATTTTATCGTGAAGGCTTGATTCCTTGCTGCTGGGTCGTGCGTTTTAATATTAGTATATTTTGGTAGCAGTCTTTCCTGTAGACATATATTATTAAATATGACCGAAAAAGTAAGATTAATAATTCTAACACGAATTTTCTCGATCTTTCGTACGTTTCTTTTCACTGTTGGTGGTAATTCAAAAATCAATTCTCCAAAATTCATTTTTATTTCTAGTCTGACGCGACACTTGAGCGCGTTTCGTAAAACTTATTACATTTTCAAAGACTTTAGCTTACACATACACAACTGAATAGAACTTACACATCTTCGATTTGTTTATATCTACATTTGAGTGAGGTGGATGGGGTGAGGTGGTATTAATAGGGTATTAAATTCCTAAACACAAGACAGAACACGAAACAATGGGTATTGAATGGAAGTGATTTGTAGAAAGCCTATTGGTCCATATTTCTTGATGCTTCTATATTGGAGCGGAGTCTTGAGGTGGGTAGAATATAGTTGTGCATTAATTGGCTGTTGATTGCTGGTGTTGACTTCTTGATGTGTAGAGCCTCGCAGACGTCAAGCCGCCTGCTATCGCTGTATCTATCGATGATTTCTGTGTTGTTTACTAGGATTTCTCTGGCGATGGTTTGGTTGTGGGAAGAGATTATATGTTCCTTAATGGAGCCCTGTTGCTTATGCATCGTTAAACGCCTAGAAAGAGATGTTGTTGTCTTGCCTATATACTGTTTTTTTTTGGAGCTTACAGTTCCCAAGAGGGCATTTGAAGGCATAGACGACGTTGGTCTCTTTTAAAGCGTACTGCTTTGTGTCTGGAGAGTTTCTCATGAGTAGGCTGGCCGTTTTTCTGGTTTTATAGTAAATCGTCAATTGTATCCTCTGATTTTTGTCTGTAGGGATAACGTTTCTATTAACAATATCTTTCAGGACCCTTTCCTCCGTTGTATGAGCTGTGGAAAAGAAGTTCCTGTAAAATAGTCTAATAGGGGGTATAGGTGTTGCGTTGGTTGTCTCTTCAGAGGTTGCATGGCGTTTCACTTTCCTTCTTATGATGTCTTCGACGAAACCATTGGGGAAGCTGTTGTTGACTAGGACCTGCCTTACCCTACAGAGTTCTTCGTCGACTTGCTTCCATTCTGAGCTGTGGCTGAGAGCACGGTCGACATAAGCGTTAACAACACTCCTCTTGTACCAGTCTGGGCAGTCACTGTTGGCATTTAGGCACATTCCTATGTTCGTTTCCGTAGTGTAGACTGCAGTGTGGAAACCTCCGCTCTTTTCCATGACTGTTACATCTAGAAAGGGCAGCTTCCCATCCTTCTCCATCTCGTAAGTGAAACGCAACACAGAATTCCGCTCAAATGCCTCCTTCAGCTCCTGCAGATGTCTGACATCAGGTACTTGTGTAAAAATGTCATCATCATACCTGCAGTATACGGCCGGTTTCAAGTTCATGTTGATAAGACCTTCTGTTCGATGGCACCCATGTAGAAGTTCGCAAGCAGGACAGCTAGGGGAGAACCCATGGCGACACAATCTACTTGCTTATACATGTGCCCATCCGGGCTCAAGAAGGGTGCCTCTTTAGTACAAGCTTGGAGTAGTTTCCTTAGAATGTTTTCTCAATAAGAAATATTGAGAAAATTCGTGTTAGAATTATTAATCTTATTTTTCGGTCATATTTAATAACATCTGAAGGCTCGCAAGAGGCTTTAACGTCCTCATTTGCACGTCGTTTGTCTATGATAGAACGCAAATCTTCAGTGATGTCCTGTACTTCTATTCAATATCCATTGTTTCGTGTTCTGTCTTGTGTTGATGAAATTAATACCCTATTAATACTCTTGTTCTGTCTTGTGTTGATGAAATTAATACCCTATGAATACCACATCTTGTTCTGTCTTGTGTTAATGCCACATCACCCCTTCCACCTCACTCAAATGTAGATATAAAATCGGAGATACGTAAGTTCTATTCAGTTGTGTATTTGTGAACTAAAGTCTTTGAAAATGTAATAAGTTTTACGAAACGCGCCCGTGTCGCGTCAGACTAGAAATAAAAATGAATTTTGGAGAATTGATTTTTGATTTACCTCCAACAGTGAAGCGTAATGTACGAAAGATTGAGAAAATTCGTGTTAGAATTATTAATCTTACTTTTTCGGTCATATTTAATAATATATATATATATATATATATATATATATATATATATATATAAGGCACAACTCTCCTAAACACGAGAGTGAAGTATACAACTTTAGAAACACTTTCCGACCAGGAGACTCGAACCCTAGCCAGCACAGAAGCCTTCCAGCAACTGGCATAACAGGTACGCCTTAACCCACTCCACCACCTGCTCAGACCCTTAAAAGAGATGGTAATTTCAGAGTATTTAACACTCCAAAGACCACCACCTCCCAAGAGCACTAGAGCAAGTGAGGGGTCATTTTTACGTTTTTTCATCAAGTCCCTGTTAATATGGGAGAACACTGTGTCTATGCTTAAGGCACAACTCTCCTAAACACGAGACACAGTGTCTCGTGTTTAGAAACACGAGACACTGTGTGTCTCGTGTAAACTCTTAAACACCGTGTTCTCCCATATTAACAGGGACTTGATGAAAAAACGTAAAAATGACCCCTCACTTGCTCTAGTGCTCTTGGGAGGCGGTGGTCTTTGGAGTGTTAAATACTCCGAAATTACCATCTCTTTTAAGGGTCTGAGCAGGTGGTGGAGTGGGTTAAGGCGTACCTGTTATGCCAGTTGCTGGAAGGCTTCTGTGCTGGCTAGGGTTCGAGTCTCCTGGTGGGAAAGTGTTTCTAAATTTGTATACTTCACTCTCGTGTTTAGGAGAGTTGTGCCTTAAGCATAGACACAGTGTTCTCCCATATTAACAGGGACTTGATGAAAAAACGTAAAAATGACCCCTCACTTGCTTTATTGCTCTTGGGAGGTGGTGGTCTTTGGAGTGTTAAATACTCCGAAATTACCATCTCTTTTAAGGGTCTGAGCAGGTGGTGGAGTGGGTTAAGGCGTACCTGTTATGCCAGTTGCTGGAAGGCTTCTGTGCTGGCTAGGGTTCGAGTCTCCTGGTGGGAAAGTGTTTCTAAAGTTGTATATATATATATATATATATATATATATATATATATATATATATATATATATATATATATATATATATATATATATGTCGTACCTAGTAGCCAGAACGCACTTCTCAGCCTACTATGCAAGTCGAGATTTGCCTAATAAGCCAAGTTTTCATGAATTAATTGTTTTTCGACTACCTAACCTACCTAACCTAACCTAACCTAACTTTTTCTGCTACCTAACCTAACCTAACCTATAGAGATAGGTTAGGTTAGGTTAGGTAGGGTTGGTTAGGTTCGGTCATATATCTACGTTAATTTTAACTCCAATAAAAAAAAATTGACCTCATACATAATGAAATGGGTAGCTTTATCATTTCATAAGAAAAAAAATAGAGAAAATATATTAATTCAGGAAAACTTGGCTTGTTAGGCAAATCGGGCCTTGCATAGTAGGCTGAAAAGTGCTTTCTGGCTACTAGGTACGACATATATATATATATATATATATATATATATATATATATATATATATATATATATATATATATATATATATATATATATACATATATATATATATATGTATATTGTCCTGGGGACCATTCAGGCTTGTTCGCATATATGTATATATATATATATATATATATATATATATATATATATATATATATATATATATATATATATATATATATATATATATATATATATATATATTCTGGCACAAACTTGTAATATTAATGTCACATGAATGTAAATGTCCTCGACACAGTAATCTCTTTGATAAATCACAGGCATACTCACACAATATATATATATTCTCTCGAGAGCTCCCTATGGCATCTCTCTTCACAACTGTGCCTTACTATGACATAGACATTGGTGAGCCCTGCTCACGACATAGAAGATACTCTGGCTAAATACCTAACTAACGGGGAATGGGAGGGAAAACTGAGTTATCTACTTCCACCTTCAATGACGTAGATTCGCCCTCTGTTGAGAGTTGAATTGAAGCTCCTGGTCCCGGCTCTCGACTCATTGTAGGGGAACACCCCCACACACACACTGATGCCCTCTCCAGGAACCCAATCAATATCCAAAAACGAGTCGTCTCCGTGCTCTTC
The DNA here is from genome assembly GCF_040958095.1 of Procambarus clarkii. Taxonomy (NCBI): domain Eukaryota; kingdom Metazoa; phylum Arthropoda; class Malacostraca; order Decapoda; family Cambaridae; genus Procambarus; species Procambarus clarkii. The sequence goes on from NC_091187.1 coordinate 27,211,260, forward strand.
CCTCTGCAGGTTCCGTGCTCCTCCACAACCTCTTGAAGGGTTGGAGTCGGTCTCCTGGCTGTCGACTTCTCCTCACAACTACGTCTGCATTCCTTTCTCACGGCTGCAGTCGCTCAGATCCTCAGCTAGTTTCCTCTTCTCCTGCCTCACAGTGGATTGGCCCAGCCGCTAAGTCATCACATAACTGGTGAAACTGCACAGTCGTCCCGGATGTCACTGCTCAGACTTCACTTCTTGCAAAGCGCCTTTCACTGGAGCACTTGTTGCTCGTTTCTCGTCAATTCCTTCTTCTGTCCAACACATGGAATACAGGAAGACCTCACGGGGTGCTTGTAGACTACAGGGGATGCGTAAATCCACCGGAGCGAAGCGAAAACTGTCAAACTGACAGGACCCCCTATCGCATGTCCGACCTCCTCGACGTGTCGTGTCAAACTCCTGGGCGCCACCGCCCACGCCGTCTGGACCCCCTGCACTCGTAATGTCATACTTGCCAGTGTCGTTTCTCATGGGCTCCCTGTGCCATGTCACTGTTCTTGACCAAACTGGTGCCACTGACGTCACAACGTCTTGGCGGGAAAACGTAGGGGCCGGCGTCATCTTGGCGTCCTACAAAGGGACTAAGCCACTGGCCAAAACACTCTTCTTTTGCGAATTTCTCGCCAACACGAGAACACCTAATGCTCCCACATATGTCAAATTGTCCCCTGGAACGTAGAGAACGTTCGGGTAGAGTGGATATGACTCTTACAGCTGGCGTGGGAGAAATATAAGGGGGGGGGGGGGGAACACCGTCACAGTGGGTGTGTTTTAAGAGAGTGAGGAGTCAATATATCTAAAGGATGATTTTAAAGCAAAAAGATATGATATAAGAAAATATTTTAGAAGAATAGAGAAAAAAAACATAAGGAAGCAGGAGCAGGTGTACACACACACACACACACACTGCGTATCCTCCATGTCCCTCCTACCTCCTTAACCCACACCCTACCTGTCCCCCCCTTCCCTTAAACCCCCACCCCCCACCCCAAAATCCTCTGAGACCCTGCAAACCACCTCACAGATCCTCTCACCCATGGAACAGCTTCCCACACCAGCAGAATGCTCGCCAAGAAAGGGACATGAAAATGAACAGAAGAAAGTGAGCTTCAAGGCGATGTACACTAACATAGATGGGATTTCAAATAAAACAAGTGAACTTGGAGAATGGGCACTAGAAGAAAACCCAGACATAATAGCACTCACAGAAACAAAGTTAACGAAAATCATAACAAACGCAGTGTTTCCACAGGGCTACTATGTAGTGAGGAAAGAGAGAGAAGGGAGAGGAGGAGGTGGTGTAGCTCTGCTACTAAGAGAAGGTTGGAGTTTCGAAGAGATGGTAATTCAAAACTGTGAAGGTTTCAGTGACTACATTTCAGGCACCATAGCAACTGGAGGACAGAAAATTATAATAGTAGTCATATATAACCCCCCACCAAAGGACAGAAGACCCAGACAGGAATATGATAGAAACAACTTGGCCACCATCAATATAATAGAGAGAGCAGCTTCTGTGGCTAGCAGGAACGGATCCAGACTTCTAATCATGGGAGACTTCAACCATGGGAAGATAGATTGGGGGAACAGAGACCCACATGGAGGCCCAGACACATGGAGAGCTAAGCTGCTGGATGTGGCAACAAGAAACTTTCTAAGTCAACACGTCAAGGGACCGACAAGAATGAGAGGAGGGGATGAACCAGCATTGCTTGATCTGATATTTACCCTAAATGAGTCGGATATAAGGGAAGTTAAGTTGGAAGCCCCCTTGGGAATGAGTGATCATAGTGTATTGAGCTTTGAGTACCTGGTTGAGCTGGGAATTATCACTCCCAAAAAAGAACTGGGAACCAAAGGGCTGGCGTACCGAAAGGGAAACTATGAGGAAATTAATAAATTCCTATGGGATATACATTGGGACACAGAACTCGGAACCAAGTCCGTACAAGACATGATGGACTATGTCACCCAAAAATGTCAGGAGGCTGTAAGCAGGTTTGTCCCAGCCCGACAGGAAAAAACAGAGAAGCAAAGGAAGAATCCGTGATTTAATAAGGAATGTATGAAAGCAAAGGAGCAGAACAAAAGGGCATGGAGGACCTTCCGTAATAACAGAACACCAGAAAGTAGAGAGAGATACCAGAGAACCAGGAACGAGTATGTCAGTGTGAGAAGAGCAGCTGAGAAAAGGTATGAAAATGATATAGCTAATAAAGCCAAGACCGAACCAAAGCTACTACACAGTCACATCAGGAGGAAGACAACAGTGAAGGAACAGGTGATGAAACTTAGGGTGGGCGAGGACAGGTACACAGAGAATGACAAAGAGGTGTGTGAAGAACTCAACAAAAGGTTCCAGGAGGTCTTTACAATAGAACAGGGAGATGTCGTGGCGCTAGAAGAGGTGGCAGCAAACCAGGTGACCTTGGATAGGTTCGAAATTACAAGAGATGAGGTCAAGAAGCACCTATTGGAGCTGGGTGTGAGAAAAACTGTTGGGCCGGATGGAATCTCGCCATGGGTATTGAAAGAGTGTGCAGGAGCACTTTGCCTACCACACTCCATAGTGTATAGTAGGTCACTGGAAACGGGGGATCTACCAGAAATATGGAAGACTGATAATGTAGTACCAATATACAAAAAGGGTGACAGACAAGAGGCACTGAACTACAGGCCAGTGTCCTTAACTTGTATACCATGCAAGGTGATGAAGAAGATTGTGAGAAAAAACCTAGTAACACATCTGGAGAGAAGAGACTTCGTGACAACCCATCAACATGGGCTCAGGGAGGGTAAATCTTACAGGATTGATAGAATTCTACGATCAGGTGACAAAGATTAAACAAGAAAGAGAAGGGTGGGCGGACTGCATTTTTTTGGACTGTCGGAAAGCCTTTGACACAGTACCCCCATAAAAGGTTGATGCATAAGCTGGAGAAACAGGCAGGAGTAACTGGTAGGGCGCTCCAGTGGATAAGGGAGTACCTAAACAATAGGAAGCAGAGAGTTACAGTGAGGGGTGAGACCTCAGACTGGCGTGAAGTCACCAGTGGAGTCCCACAGGGCTCTATACTTAGACCTATCCTGTTTCTGATATACGTAAATGATCTCCCAGAGGGTATAGACTCATTCCTCTCAATGTTTGCTGACGACGCCAAAATTATGAGAAGGATTAAGACAGAGGAGGACAGCTTGAGGCTTCAAGAAGACCTGGACAAGCTGCAAGAATGGTCGAACAAATGGCTGTTAGAGTTTAATCCAAGCAAATGTAATGTAATTATGATAGGGGTAGGAAGCAGGAGAGCAAATACAATGTATCACTTGGGAGATGAAATACTTCAAGAGTCCGAGAGAGAGAAAGACCTGGGGGTTGATATCACGCCAGACCTGTCCCCTGAAGCTCATATCAAGAGGATAACAGCAGCAGCATATGCCAGGTTGGTTAGCATAAGAACGGCCTTTAGAAACTTGTGTAAGGAATCTTTCAGAACATTATATACCACATATGTCAGACCAATCCTGGAGTATGCGGCACCAGCATGGAGTCCATATCTAGTCAAGCATAAGACTAAAATGGAAAAGGGTCAAAGGTTTGCCACCAGACTAGTACCTGAGCTGAGAGGTATGAGCTACGAGGAGAGACTACGGGAATTAAACCTCACTTCGTTGGAAGACAGAAGAGTTAGGGGGGGACATGATCACCACATTCGAGAGCCTCAAGGGAATCGACAGAGTTGATAAAGACAGGCTGTTTTACACAAGGGGCACACGCACTAGGGGACACAGGTGGAAACTGAGTGCCCAAATGAGCCACAGAGATATTAGAAAGAACTTTTTAGTGTCAGAGTGGTTGACAAATGGAATGCATTAGGAAGTGATGTGGTGGAGGCTGACTCCATACACAGTTTCAAGTGTAGATATGATAGAGCCCAATAGGCTCAGGAACCTGTACACCTGTTGATTGACAGTTGAGAGGCGAGACCAAAGAGCCAGAGCTCAACCCCCGCAAGCACAACTAGGTGAGTACAACTAGGTGAGTACACATGGTGGCGGACGATGCCAAATTTTGGCGGATGATGCCAAAATTATGAGAAGGATTAAGACAGAAGAGGACTGTTTGATGCTTCAAGAAGACCTAGACAAACTGAAGGAATGGTCGAACAAGTGGTTGTTAGAGTTTAACCCAACCAAATGTAATATAATGAAGATAGGTGTAGGGAGCAGGAGGCCAAATACAAGATATTATCTGGGAGAGGAAATTCTTCAGGAGTCAGAGAAAGAAAAAGATTTGGGTGTTGATATCACGCCAGACCTGTCTTCTGCAGCACATATCAAGAGGATAACATCAGCGGCATTTGCCAGGCTGGCCAACATACGAACGGCATTCAGAAATTTGTGTAAAGAATCATTCAGAACTTTGTATACCACATATGTCAGGCCAATCCTGGAGTATGCAGCCCCAGCATGGAGTCCATATCTAGTCAAGGATAAGACTAAATTGGAAAAGGTTCAAAGATTTGCCACCAGACTAGTACCCGAGCTGAGAGGTATGAGCTACGAGGAGAGACTACGGGAATTAAACCTCACTTCGCTGGAAGACAGAAGAGTTAGCGGGGACATGATCACCACATTCAAGATTCTCAAGGGAATTGATAGGGTAGATAAAGACAGGCTATTTAACACAAGGGGCACAAGCACAAGGGGACACAGGTGGAAACTGAGCGCCCAAATGAGCCACAGAGATATTAAAAAGAACTTTTTTAGTGTCAGAGTGGTTGACAAATGGAATGTATTAGGAAGTGATGTGGTGGAGGCTGACTCCATACACAGTTTCAAGTGTAGATATTATAGAGCCCAATAGGCTCAGGAATCTGTACACCTCTTGATTGACGGTTGAGAGGCGGGACCAAAGAGCTAGAGCTCAACCCCCGCAAGCACAACTAGGTGAGTACACACACACACACACACACACGCACACTCACACACACACACACACACACACACACACACACACACACACACACACACACACACACACACGCACACTCACACACACACACACACACACACACACACACACACACACACACACACACACCTTGGTCCTGAGCCACAGGGACGTTTGAAGGAACTTTTTCAGTGTCAGAGTAGTTAACGGATGGAATGCATTAGGCAGTGATGTGGTGGAGGCTGACTCCATACACAGTTTCAAATGTAGATATGATAGAGCCCAGTAGGCTCAGGAATCTGTACACCAGTTGATTGACATTTGAGAGGCGGGACCAAAGAGCCAAAGCTCAACCTCCGCAAGCACAAATAGGTGAGTACACATATCTTACAACATGCAAACAACTCTCTACTCCCATCTCACAACACACAAACACAAACATAGACAATGAATCACAACTCCCAACTCACAACACAATGAGGATATCATTAACGCAAGAGTGAATTAGGTAGCAGTGATACTCCCCATCTCGCAGGATGGTAAGGTTACATTAGGCATAAGGAATCAGTTATCCAAATCTCGTTTTATGAGTTCATAATATTAATACACATACAGTACAGTACAGTACAGTACAGTACAGTACAATAATTTAAAACATCACACCAACAGCATCGGTTGCAACTAACAGTCTCTCCTCAGCGAGGGACTAGGTGAGACAAGACAGGGAGGGTGGGTGGTGTGCAGGTGGGTATGTTGATGTAATAAGACCTGCTGCTTGTGGCTGCAGCGAGGGGGTCAGACCCGCCGCCACGATGGCGTAGGGCAGGGCCCCTTCTTGAGCCCGGATGGGCACATGTATAAGAAAGTAGATGGGGTTGCCATGGATTCTCCCCTAGGTGTCCTGTTTGCAAACTTCTACATGGGTACCATCAAACAAAAGGTGTTAGTCGACAAGTACTTGAAACCGGCCATATACTGTAGGTATGTTGACGAGATTTTTACACAGGTGCCTGATGTTAGACATCTGCAGGAGCTGAAGGAGGCATTTGAGCGGAATTCTGTGTTGCGTTTCACTTACGAGATGGAGAAGGATGGGAAGCTGCCCTTTCTAGATGTAACAGTCATGGAAAGGAGCGGAGGTTTCCACACTGTACTCTACACTAAGGAAACAAACATAGGAATGTGCCTCAATGCCAACAGTGACTGCCCAGACAGGTACAAGAGGAGTGTTGTTTACGCTTATGTCGACCGTGCTCTCAGCCACAGCTCAGGATGGAAGCAAGTCGATGAAGAACTCTGTAGGGTAAGGCAGGTCTTAGTCAAAAACGGCTTCTCCAACGGTTTCATTGAAGACATCATAAGAAGGAAGGGGAAACGCCATGCAACCTCTGAAGAGAAAACTAACACAACACCTGTACCCCCTATTAGACTATTTTACAGGAACTTCTTTTCCACAGCTCATAAAACAGAGGAAAGGGTCCTGAAAGATATTGTTAATAGGAACGTTATCCCTACAGACAAAAATCAGAAGATACAACTGACGATTTACTATAAAACCAAATAAACGGCCAACCTACTCAAGAGAAACTCTCCAGACACAAAGCAGAACGCTTTGAAAGAGACCAATGTCGTCTAGGCCTTCAAATGTCCACTTGGGGACTGTAAACCTCAAAGAACTCAGTATATAGGCAAGACAACAACATATTCCACAACCCAGACCATCACCAGAGAAGTCTTAACAAAAAACACAGAAATCATCGATAGATACAGCGATAGCAGGCGGCTTGATATCTGCGAGGCACTACACATCAAGAAGTCAACACCAGCAATCAACAGCCAATTAATGCACAACAATATTTTACCCACTTCAAGACTCCGCTCAAGTATAGAAGCATCATGAAGTATGGGCCAATAGGCCTTTTGCAGTTACTTCCATTCTTCCCTTTAACTTTACCAATATTATACCAATTGTTTCGTGTTCTATCTTGTGTTGAAAGTTTGTATTCACCTCATCTAAAACTGTTGTAACATATCACCTCACCCAAATGCAGGTATATAAAATGAATGCAGTTTAAATTATAGCATAGTGTTTGCAGGTTATAGTTGTGTGTGTGTAAACTAAAGTCTTTGAAAATGTAATAAGTTAATATGAAACGCGTTCAAGTGTTGCATCAGACTAGAAATAAAAATGAATTTTGGAGAATTGATTTTTCAATTACCATCGATAGTGAAAAGAAACAAGAAATATTCAAAAAATTCGTGTTAGAATAATTAATCTTATTTTTTCGGTCATATTTATTAATATATGTTTACAAGAAAGACTGCTACCAAAATATAATATATATATATATATATATATATATATATATATATATATATATATATATATATATATATATATATATATATATATATATAAACTTTTAGACACACAACACCCACCAAGGGACTTGAACCCTTGAGGTTATCTTGAGATGATTTCGGGCCTTCAGTGTCCCCGCAGCCCGGTCCTCGACCAGGCCTCCACCCCCAGGAAGCAGCCTGTGAAAGCTGACTAACTCCCAGGTACCTATTTACTGCTAGATAACAGGGGCATTCAGGGTGAAAGAATCTTTGCCCATTTGTTTCTGCCTCGTGCGGGAATCGAACCTGCGCCACAGAATTATGAGTCCTGCGCGCTATCTACCAGGCTAGGACGCCCTCGCTATCCACCAGGCTACGACGCCCTGGCCACGAAGATTACAGGTATGCACTTATACCCACTGCACCATACTTAGAGCCCCCAAAAAGGTACGAATTCTGGGGTGTTTAATGCCCAGACAACCTATCCTTTCCAGGCAATGGTATAGTGAGAGGCAATTGACGTTTTCCATCAAGCCCTGTTATATGGGAGAAAACGTGGTCCATGCTTAATGCACACACTTGCCTAAATACGCAAGTTAGAAGTATAGAAACTTTTAGACACACAACACCCATCAGGGGACTTGAACCCTGGCCACGAAGATGGCAGGTACGCACTTATACCCACTGCACCATACTCAGAGCCCCAAAAGAGGTAGGAATTCTGGGGTATTTAACTGCCAGACAACCCATCCTCTCCAGGCAATGGTAGAGTGAGAGGCAATTGACGTTTTCCATCAAGCCCTCTTATATGGGAGAACAAATAGTCCATGCATAATGCACAGACTTGCCTAAACATGCAAGTTAGAAGTATAGAAACTTTTAGACACACAACACTAACTAGGGGCTTGAACCCTGGCCACAAAGATGGCAGGTACGCACTTATACCCACTACACCACACTCAGAGCCCCGAAAGAAGTGGGAATTCTGGGGTATTTAACTCAAAGACAACCCATCCTCTCCAGGCAATGGTATATTGAGATCAAATTGACGTTTTTTATCAAGCCCTGTTATATGGGAGAACACATAGTCCATGCTTAATGCACACACTTGCCTAAACACGCAAGTTAGAAGTATAGAAACATTTAGACACACAACACCCACCAGGGAACTTGAACCCTGGCCTCGAAGATGGCAGGTACGCACTTATACCCACTGCACCATACTCACAGCGCCAAAAGAGGTGGAAATTCTGGGGTATTTAACTTCCAGACAACCCACCTTCTTCATGCAATGGTATAGTGAGAGGCAATTGACGTTTTCTATGAAGCCCTGTTATATGGGAGAACACATGGTCCATGCATAATGCACATACTTGCCTTAACACACAAGTTAGAAGTATAGAAACTTTTTGACACACAACACCCACCAGGGGACTTGAACCCTGGCCACGAAGATGGCAGGTACCCATTTATACGCACAGCACCATACTCAGAGCCCTGAAAGAGGTAGGAATTCTGGGGTATTTAACTTCCAGACAACCCATCCTCTCCAGGCAATGGTATAGTGGGAGGCAATTGACATTTTCCATCAAGCCCTGTTATATGGGAGAACACGTGGTCCATGCTTAATGCCAACACTTGCTTAAACATGCAAGTTAGAAGTATAAAATCTTTTAGACACACAACACCCTCCTGGGGATTTGAACCCAGGCAACGAAGATGGCAGGTACGCACTTATACACCCTTCATAATACTCAGAGCCACAAAAGAGGTGGGAAGTCTTGGGTATTTAACTCCAGGACAACCCATCTTCTCCAGGTAATAGTATAGTGAGAGGCAATTGATGTTTTCCATCAAGCCCTGTTATATGGAAGAACACATGGTCCATGACTAATGCACACATTTGCCTAAACACACAAGTTAGAAGTAAAGAAAATTTTAAACACACAACACCCACCAGGGGACTTAATTAAAACCTGGTAACGAAGATGGCAGGTATACACTTGTACCCACTGCACCATACTCACAGCGCCAAAAGAGGTGGAAACTCTGGGGTATTTAACTTCCACACAACCCATCTTCTCCATGCAATGGTATAGTGAGAGGCAATTGACGTTTTCCATCAAGCCCTGTTATTTGGGAGAACATATGGTCCATGCTTAATGCACACACCTGCCTAAACAGGCAAGTTAGAAGTATAGAAACTTTTAGACACACAACACCCACAAGGAGACTTGAACCCTGGACGGGAAGATGGCAGGTACGCACTCATACCTACTGCACCGTACTCAGAGCCCGGAAAGAGGTGGGAATTCTGGGATATTTTACTCCCAGACAACCCATCTTCTCCATGCAATGGTATAGTGAGAGGCAATTGACGTTTTCCATCAAGCCCTGTTATATGGGAGAACACATGGTCCATGCTTAATGCACACACTTGCCTAAACACGCAAGTTAGAAGTATAAAAACTTTTAGACACACAACACCCACCCAGGGATTTGAACCCTGGCAACGAAGATGGCAGGTTCGCACTTATACCCACTTCACAATACTCAGAGCCCCGAAAGAGGTAGGAATTCTGGGGTATTTAACTCCCAGACAATCCATCCTCACCAGGCAATGGTATACTGGGAGGCAATTGATGTTTTCCATCAAGGCCTGTTATATGGGAGAACACGTGGTCCATGCTTAATGCACACACGTGCCTAAACACTCAAGTTAGAAGTATAGAAACTTTTAGACACACAACACCCACCAGGGGACTTGATCGCTGGAAACGAAGCTGGCAGGTACGCACTTGTACCCACTGCACCATACTCACAGCGCCAAAGGAGGTGGAAACTTTGGGGTATTTAACTTCCAGACAACCCTTCTTCTCCATGCAATGGTATAGTGAGAGGCAATTGACGTTTTCCATCAAGCCCTGTTATATTGGAGAATGCGTGGTCCATGCTTAATGCACACACTTGCCTAAACACTCAAGTTAGAAGTATGGAAATTTTAGACACACAATACCCACAAAAGGACTTGAACCCTGGCAACGAAGATGGCAGGTACACACTTATACCCACTGCACTGTTCTCAGAGCCCCGAAAGAGGTAGGAATTCTGGGGTATTTAACTCCCTGACAACCCATCCTCTCCAGGCAATGGTAAAGTGAGAGGTAATTGACGTTTTTCATCAAGCCCTGTTATCTGTTAGAACATGTGGTCCATGATTAATGCACACATTTGCCTAAATACGCAAGTTAGAAGTATAGAAACTTTTGGACATGCAACACCCACCAGGGGACTTGAACCCTTGCCATGAAGATGGCAGGTACGCACTTATACCCACTGCACTATACTCAGAGCCCAAAAAGAGGAGAGAATTCTGGGGTATTTACCTCCCTGACAGCTCATCCTCTCCAGGCAATGGTATAGAGAGAGGCAATTGACGTTTTCCATCACGCCCTGTTATATGGGAGAATGCGTGGTCCATGCTTAATGCACACACTTGCCTAAACACTCAAGTTAGAAGTATAGAAACTTTTAGACACACAACACCCACCAGGGGACTTGATCGCTGGCAACGAAGCTGGCAGGTAAGCACTAATACCAACTGCACTATACTCAGAGCTCTAAAAGAGGTGAGAATTCTGGGGTATTTAACTCCCAGACTACTCATCCTCTCCAGGCAATGGTATAGTGAGAGGGAATTGACGTTTTCCATCAAGCCCTGTTACATGGGAGAACACGTGGTCCATGCTTAATGCACACACTTGCGTAAACACGCAAGTTAGAAGTATGGAAATTTTAGACACACAATACCCACAAAAGGACTTGAACCCTGGCAACGAAGATGGCAGGTACACACTTATACCCACTGCACTGTTCTCAGAGCCCCGAAAGAGGTAGGAATTCTGGGGTATTTAACTCCCTGACAACCCATCCTCTCCAGGCAATGGTAAAGTGAGAGGTAATTGACGTTTTTCATCAAGCCCTGTTATCTGTTAGAACTTGTGGTCCATGATTAATGCACACATTTGCCTAAATACGCAAGTTAGAAGTATAGAAACTTTTGGACATGCAACACCCACCAGGGGACTTGAACCCTTGCCATGAAGATGGCAGGTACGCACTTATACCCACTGCACCATACTCAGAGCCCAGAAAGAGGTGCGAATTCTGGGGTATTTAACTCCCAGACAACCCATCCTCTCCAGGCAATGGTATTGTGAGAGGCAATTGATGTTTTCCATCAAGCCCTGTTATATGGGAGAAGGCGTGGTCCATGCTTAATTCACACACTTGCCTAAACACGCAATTTACAAGTATAGAAACTTTTAGACACACAACACCCACCAGGGGACTTGAACCCTGGCCACGAAGATGGCAGGTAAGCACTCATACCCACTGCACGATACTCAGAGATCTGAAAGAGGAGGGAATTCTGGGTTATTTAACACCCAGACAACCCATTCTCTCCAGGCAATGGTATATTGAGAGGCAATTGACGTTTTCCATCAAGCCCTGTTATATGGGAGAACACATTGTCCAAGCTTAATGCACACACTTGCCTAAACACACACGTTAGAAGTATAGAAACTTTAAGACACACAACACCCACAAGGGGACTTGAACCCTGGCCACAAAGATGGCAGGTACACACTTAAACCCACTGCACCATACTCAGAGCCCCAAAAGAGGTGGGAATTCTAAGGTATTTAACTCCCACACAATCCATCCTCTCCCGACAAGGGTATAGTGAAAGGCAATTGACGTTTTCCATCAAGCACTGTCATATGGGAGAACATGTGGTAAAGGCTTAATGCACATACTTGCCTAAACACGCAAGTTAAAAGTATAGAAACTTTTAGACACACTATACCCACCAGGGGACTTGAACCCTGGCAACGAAGATGGCAGGTACGCACTTCTACCCACTGCACTATTCTCAGAGCCCCGAACGAGGTGGGAATTATGAGGTATTTACCTCCCTGACAATTCATCCTCTCCAGGCAATGGTATTGTGAGAGGCAATTGATGTTTTCCATCAAGCCCTGTTATATTGGAGAAGGCGTGGTCCATGCTTAATTCACACACTTGCCTAAACACGCAATTTAGAAGTATAGAAACTTTTAGACACACAATACCCACCGAAAGACTTGAACCCTGGAAACAAAGATGGCAGGTACACACTTATACCCACTGCACTATTCTCAGAGCCCCGAAAGAGGTGGGAATTATAAGGTATTTAACTCCCTGACAATTCATCCTCTCCAGGCAATGGTATAGTGAGAGGCAATTGACGTTTTCCATTAAGCCCTGTTATATGGGAGAACATGTGGTCCATGCTTAATGCACATACTTGCCTAAACAAGCATGTTAGAAGTATGTAAACTTTTAGACACGCAACACTAACAGGAGACTTGAACCCTGGCCATGAAGATGGCAGGTACGCACTTTTACCCACTGCACCATACTCAGAACCCCGAAAGAGGAGGGAATTCTGGGGTATTTAACTCCCAGACACCCATTCTCTCCAGGCAATGGTATAGTGAGAGGCAATTGACATTTTCCATCAAGCCCTGTTATATGGGACAACACATGGTCCATGCTTAATGCACACACTTGCCTAAACACTCAAGTTAGAAGTATAGAAACTTTTAGACACACAAAACCCTCCAGGGGACTTGAACCCTGGGCACGAAGATGGCAGGTACGCACTTTTACCCACTGCACCATACTCAGAACCCCGAAAAAGGTGGGAATTCTGGGGTATTTAACTCCCAGACAACCCATCCTCTCCAAGCAATAGTGTAGTGAGAGGCAATTGACGTTTTTCATCAACACCTGATATATGGGAGAACATGTGGTCCATGCTTAATGCACACATTTGCCTTGAGATGCAAGTTAGAAGTATAGAAACTTTTACACACGGAACACCAACTAGGGGACTTGAACCCTTGCCATGAAGATGGCAGGTACGCACTTATACCCACTGCACCATACTCAGAGCCCAGAAAGAGGTGCGAATTCTGGGGTATTTATCTCCCAGACAACCCATCCTCTCCAGGCAATGGTATAGTGAGAGGCAATTGACGTTTTTCATCAAGCCCTGTTATCTGTTAAAACATGTGGTCCATGATTAATGCTCACATTTGCCTAAACACGCAAGTTAGAAGTATGGAAACTTTTGGACACGCAAAACCCACCAGGGGACTTCAACCCTTGCTATGAAGATGGCAGGTACGCACTTATACCCACTGCACCTTACTCAGAGCCCAGAAAGAGGTGCGAATTCTTGGGTATTTAACTCCTAGACAACCCATCCTCTCCAGGCAAGGGTATTGTGAGAGGCAATTGGCATTTTCCATCAAGCCCTGTTACATGGGAGAACATGTGGTCCATGCTCAATACACACACTTGCATAAACACGCAAGTTAGTAGTATGGAAACTTTTAGACACACAATACCCACCGAAAGACTTGAACCCTGGAAACGAAGATGGCAGGTACACACTTATACCCACTGCACTATTCTCAGAGCCCCGAACGACGTGGGAATTATGAGGTATTTAACTCCCTGACAATTCATCCTCTCCAGGCAATGGTATAGTGAGAGGCAATTGACGTTTTCCATTAAGCCCTGTTATATGGGAGGTCCATGCTTAATGCACATACTTGCCTAAACAAGCATGTTAGAAGTATGTAAACTTTTAGATACACAACACTAACAGGAGACTTGAACCCTGGCCACGAAGATGGCAGGTACGCACTTTTACCCACTGCACCATACTCAGAGCCCTGAAAGAGGAGGGAATTCTGGGGTATTTAACACACAGACAACCCATTCTCTCCAGGCAATGGTATAGTGAGAGGCAATTGACATTTTCCATCAAGCCCTGTTATATGGGACAACACATGGTCCATGCTTAATGCACACACTTGCCTAAACACTCAAGTTAGAAGTATAGAAACTTTTAGACATACAAAACCCTCCAGGGGACTTGAACCCTGGGCACGAAGATGGCAGGTACGCACTTATACCCACTGCACCATACTGAGAGCCCTGAAAGAGGAGGGAATTCTGGGGTATTTAACACACAGACAACCCATTCTTTCCAGGCAATGGTAGAGTGAGAGGCAATTGACGTTTTCCATCAAGCCCTGTTATATGGGAGAACACATTGTCCACGCTTAATGCACACACTTGCCTAAACACGCACGTTAGAAGTATAGAAACTTTAAGACACACAACACCCACCAGGGGACTTGAACCCTGGCCACAAAGATGGCAGGTACGCACTTATACCTACTGCACTATACTCAGAGCCCCAAAAGAGGTGGCAATTCTGGGGTATTTAACTCCCAGACAACCCATCCTCTCCAGGCAATGGTATAGTGAGAGGCAATTGACGTTTTCCATCAAGCCCTGTTATATGGGAGAATACATGGTCCATGCTTAATGCTCATACTTGCCTAAACACGCAAGTTAAAAGTATAGAAACTTTTAGACACACAACACCCACCAGGGGACTTGATTCCTGGCCACGAAGATGGCAGGTACGCACTTAAACCCACTGCACCATTCTCAGAGCCTGGAAAGAGGTGGGAATTCTGGGGTACTTAACTCCAAGACAACCCATCATCTCCAGGCAATGGTATAGTGAGAGGCAATTGACAATTTCCATCAAGCCCTGTTATATGGGAGAACATGTGTTCCACACTTAATGCACACACTTGCCTAAACACGCAAGTTAGAAGTATATAAACTTTTAGACACACAATACCCACCAGGGGACTTGAACCCTGGCAACAAAGATGGCAGGTACGCACTTATACCCACTGCACAATACTCAGAACCCCAAAAGAGGAAGGAATTCTGGGGTATTTAACTCCCAGACAACCCATTATCCCCATTCAATGGTATAGTGAGAGGCAATTGACGTTTTCCATCAAGCCCTGTTATATGGGAGTACGCGTGGTACATGCTTAATGCACACACTAGCCTAAACACGCACGTTAGAAGTATAGAAACTTTTAGACATACAACACCCATAAGGGGACTTGAACCCTGGCCACAAAGATGGCAGGTACACATTTATACCCACTGCACCATACTCAGAGCCCCGAAAGAGGTGGGAATTCTAAGGTATTTAACTCCCAGACAACCCATCCTCTCCAGGCAATGGTATAGTGAGAGGCAATTGACGTTTTCCATCAAGCCCTGTTATATGGGAGAACATGTAGTCCATGCTTAATGCACACACATGCCTAAACACGCATGTTAGAAGTGTGTAAACTTTTAGACACACAACACTAACAGGAGAATTGATCCCTAGCTCCGAAGATGGCTGGTATGCACTTATTCCCACTGCATCATACTCAGAACCCCGAAAAACGTGGGAATTCTGGAGTATTTAACTCCCAGACAACCCATCCTCTCCAGGCAATGGTTTAGTGAGAGGCAATTGACGTTTTCCATCAAGCCCTGTTATATGGGAGAACACGTGGTCCATGCGTAATGCACATACTTGCCTAATCACGAAAGTTAAAAGTATCGAAACTTTAAGACACACAATACCCACCAGGGGACTTGAACCCTGGCTACAAAGATGGCAGGTACGCACTTCTACCCACTGCACAATACTCAGAACCCCGAAAGAGGAGGGAATTCTGGGGTATTTAACTCCCAGACAACCCATTCTCTCCAGGCAATGGTAAAGTAAGAGGCAATTGACATTTTCCATCAAGCATTGTTATATGGGAGTACACATGGTCCATGCTTAATGCACACACTTGCCTAAACACGAAAGTTAAAAGTATCAAAACTTTTAGACACACAACACCCACCAGGAGACTTGAACCCTGGCCACGAAGATGGCAGGTACGCACTTATACCCACTGCACCATACTCAGAACCCCGAAAAAGGTGGGAATTCTGGGGTATTTAACTCCCAGACAACCCATCCTCTCCAAGCAATAGTGTAGTGAGAGGCAATTGACGTTTTTCATCAACACCTGATATATGGGAGAACATGTGGTCCATGCTTAATGCACACATTTGCCTAGAGATGTAAGTTAGAAGTATAGAAACTTTTACACACGCAACACCAACTAGGGGACTTGAACCCTTGCCATGAAGATGGCAGGTACGCACTTATACCCACTGCACCATGCTCAGAGCCCAGAAAGAGGTGCGAATTCTGGGGTATTTATCTCCCAGACAACCCATCCTCTCCAGGCAATGGTATAGTGAGAGGCAATTGTCGTTTTTCATCAATCCCTGTTATCTGTTAAAACATGTGGTCCATGATTAATGCTCACATTTGCCTAAACACGCAAGTTAGAAGTATGGAAACTTTTGGACACGCAAAACCCACCAGGGGACTTCAACCCTTGCTATGAAGATGGCAGGTACGCACTTATACCCACTGCACCTTACTCAGAGCCCAGAAAGAGGTGCGAATTCTTAGGTATTTAACTCCCAGACAACCCATCCTCTCCAGGCAAGGGTATTGTGAGAGGCAATTGGCATTTTCCATCAAGCCCTGTTACATGGGAGAACATGTGGTCCATGCTCAATAGACACACTTGCGTAAACACGCAAGTTAGTAGTATGGAAACTTTTAGACACACAATACCCACCGAAAGACTTGAACCCTGGAAACGAAGATGGCAGGTACACACTTATACCCACTGCACTATTCTCAGAGCCCCGAACGAGGTGGGAATTATGAGGTATTTAACTCCCTGGCAATTCATCCTCTCCAGGCAATGGTATAGTGAGAGGCAATTGACGTTTTCCATTAAGCCCTGTTATATGGGAGAACATGTGGTCCATGCTTAATGCACATACTTGCCTACACAAGCATGTTAGAAGTATGTAAACTTTTAGACACACAACACTAACAGGAGACTTGAACCCTGGCCACGAAGATGGCAGGTACGCACTTTTACCCACTGCAGAATACTCAGAGCCCAGAGAGAGGAGGGAATTCTGGGGTATTTAACACACAGACAACCCATTCTCTCCAGGAAATGGTATAGTGAGAGGCAATTGACATTTTCCATCAAGCCCTGTTATATGGGACAACATATGGTCCATGCTTAATGCACACACTTGCCTAAACACTCAAGTTAGAAATATAGAAACTTTTAGACATACAAAACCCTCCAGGGGACTTGAACCCTGGGCACGAAGATGGCAGGTACACACTTATACTGACTGCACCATACTCAGAGCCCTGAAAGAGGAGGGAATTCTGGGGTATTTAACACACAGACAACCCATTCTTTCCAGGCAATGGTAGAGTGAGAGGCAATTGACGTTTTCCATGAAGCCCTGTTATATGGGAGAACACATTGTCCATGCTTAATGCACACACTTGCCTAAACACTCACGTTAGAAGTATAGAAACTTTAAGACACACAACACCCACCAGGGGACTTGAACCCTGGCCACAAAGATGGCAGGTACGCACTTATACCTACTGCACTATATTCAGAGCCCCAAAAGAGGTGGGAATTTTGGGGTATTTAACTCCCAGACAACCCATCCTCACCAGGCAATGGTATAGTGAGAGGCAATTGACGTTTTCCATCAAGCCCTGTTATATGGGAGAATACATGGTCCATGCTTAATGCTCATACTTGCCTAAACACGCAAGTTAAAAGTATAGAAACTTTTAGACACGCAACACCCACCAGGGGACTTGATTCCTGGCCACGAAGATGGCAGGTACGCACTTAAACCCACTGCACCATTCTCAGAGCCTGGAAAGAGGTGGGAATTCTGGGGGAATTATCTCCCAGACAACCCATCCTCTCCAGACAATGGTATAGTGTGAGGCAATTGACATTTTCCATCAAGCCCTCTTAAATGGGAAAACATGTGATCCATGCTTAATGCACACACACTCGCCTAAACACGCACGTTAGAAGTATATAAACTTTTAGACACACAACACCTACTAGGGGGCTTAAACACTGGCCACAAAGATGGCAGGTACACACTTATACCAACTGCACCATTCGCAGAGCCCCGAAAGAGGTGGGAGTTCTAAGCTATTTAACTCCCAGAACACCCATCCTCTCCAGGCAATGGTATAGTGTGAGGCAATTGACGTTTTCAATCAAGCCCTCTTAAATGGGAGAACATGTGATCCATGCTTAATGCACACACTTTCCTAAACACGCAAGTTAGAAGAAAAGAAACTTTTAGACATGCAACACCTACTAGGGGACTTGAACCCTGGCCATGAAGGTGGCAGGTACACACTTATACCCACTGCACTATACTCAGAGCCCCAAAAGAGGTGGGAATTCTAGGGTATTTAACTCCCAGGCAACCCATCCTCTCAAGGCAATGGTATTGTGGGAGGCAATTGACGTTTTCCATCAAGCCCTGTTATATGGGAGAACACGTGGTCCATGCTTAATGCACACACTTGCCTAAACACACAAGTTAGAAGTATAGAAACTTTTGAACACACAACACCCACCAGGGGACTTGAACCCTCGCCACAAAGATGGCAGGTACGCACTTATACCCACTGCACTATAATCAGAGCCCCAAAAGAGGTGAGAATTTTGGGGTATTTAACTCCCAGACAACTCATCCTCTCCAGGCAATGGTATAGTGAGAGGCAATTGACGTTTTCCATCAAGCCCTGTTATATAGGAGAACATGTGGTCCATGCTTAATGCACACACATGCCTAAACACGCATGTTAGAAATATGTAAACTTTTAGACACACAACACTAACAGGAGAATTGAACCCTAGCTACGAAGATGGCTGGTATGCATTTATTCCCACTGCATCATACTCAGAACCCCGAAAAACGTGGGAATTCTGGAGTATTTAACTCCCAGACAACCCATCCTCTCCAGGCAATAGTATAGTGAGAGGCAATTGACATTTTTCATCAAGACCTGATATATGGGAGAACATGTGGTCTATGCTTAATGCACACACTTGCCTACAGATGCAAGTTAGATGAATAGAAACTTTTACACACGTAACACCAATTAGGGGACATGAACCCTGCCCATGAAGATGGCAGGTATACACTTATACCCACTGCACCATACTCAGAGCCCAGAAAGAGGTGCGAATTCTGGGGTATTTAACTCCCTGAAAACCCATCCTCTCCAGGCAATGGTATAATGAGAGGCTATTGATGTTTTCCATCAAGCCCTGTTATATGGGAGAACATGTGGTCCATGCTTAATGCACACACTTGCCTAAACACGCAACTTAGAAGTTTGGAAACTTTAAGACACACAATACCCACCAAAGGACTTGAACCCTGGAAACGAAGATGGCAGGTACACACTTATACCCACTGCACTATTCTCAGAGCCCCGAAAGAGGTGGGAATTCTGGGGTATTTAACTCCCTGACAACCCATCCTCTCCAGGCAATGGTATTGTGAGAGGCAATTGACGTTTTCCATCAAGCACTGTTATATGGGAGATCATGTGGTCCATGCTTAATGCCCACACTTGCCTAAACAAACAAGTTAGAAGTATAGAAACTTTTAGACACACAATACCCACCAGAGGACTTGAACCCTGGCCACGAAGATGGCAGGTACACACTTATACCCACTGCACCATTCTCAGAGCCCCGAAAGAGGTGGGAATTCAGCGGTATTTAACTCCCTGACAACCCATCCTCTCCAGGCAATGGTATAATGAGAGGCAATTGATGTTTTCCATCAAGCCCTGTTATATGGGAGAACATGTGGTCTATTCTTAATGCACATACTTGCCTAAACACGCAAGTTAGAAGTATAGAAACTTTTAGACACACAACAACCACCAGGGGACTTGAAACCTGGCCTCATGATGGCAGGTACACACTTATACCCACTGTCCCATACTCAGAGCCCTGAAACAAGTGGGAATTCTGGGGTACTTAACTCCATGACAACCCATCCTCTCCAGGCAATGGTATAGTGAGAGGCAATTGACGTTTTCCATCAAGTCCTGTTATATGGGAGAACATGTGGTCTATTCTTAATGCACACACTCGCCTAAACACGCACGTTAGAAGTATATAAACTTTTAGACACTCAACACCCACCAGGGGACTTGAACCCTGGCAACGAAGAAGGCAGGTATGCACTTATACCCACTGCACCATACTCACAGCCCCAAAAGAGGTGTGAATTCTGGGGTATTTAACTTCCAGACAACCCATCCTCTCAAGGCAATGGTATAGTGTGAGACAATTGACGTTTTCCATCAAGCCCTCTTAAATGGGAGAACATGTGTTCCACGCTTAATGCACACACATGCCTAAACATGCAAGTTAAAAGTATTTAAATTTTAGGCACACAACACCCACCTGGAGACTTGAACTCTATCCACAAAGATGGCAGATACACATTTATACCCACTGCACCATACTCAGAGCCCCGAAAGAGAAGGGAATTCTAAGGTATTTAACTCCCAGACAACCCATCCTCTCCAGGCAATGGTATAGTGAGAGGCAATTGACGTTTTCCATCAAGCACTGTCATATGGGAGAACACGTGGTCCCTGCTTAATGCACACACTTGCCTAAACACGCAAGTTAGAAGTATATAAACTTTTAGACACACAATACCCACCAGGGGACTTGAACCCTGGCAACGAAGATGGCAGGTACGCACTTATATCCACTGCACAATACTCAGAACCCCAAAAGAGGAAAGAATTCTGGGGTATTTAACTCCCAGAGAACCCATTCTCTCCATTCAATGGTATAGTGAGAGGCAATTGATGTTTTCCATCAAGCCCTGTTATATGGGAGTACGCGTGGTACATGCTTAATGCACACACTAGCTTAAACACGCACGTTAGAAGTATAGAAACTTTTAGACATACAACACCCATAAGGTGACTTGAACCCTGGCCACAAAGATGGCAGGTACACATTTATACCCACTGCACCATACGCAGAGCCCCGAAAGAGGTGGGAATTCTAAGGTATTTAACTCCCAGACAACCCATCCTCTCCAGGCAATGGTATAGTGAGAGGCAATTGACGTTTTCCATCAAGCCCTGTTATATGGGAGAACATTTGGTCCCTGCTTAATGCACACACTTGCCTAAACACGCAAATTAGAAGTATAGAAACTTTTGGACACACAACACCCACCAGAGGACTTGAACCCTCGCCACGAAGATGGCAGGTACGCACTTATACCCACTGCACTATAATCAGAGCCCCAAAAGAGGTGAGAATTTTGGGGTATTTCACTCCCAGTCAACTCATCCTCTCCAGGCAATGGTATAGTGAGAGGCAATTGACGTTTTCCATCAAGCCCTGTTATATGGGAGAACATGTGGTCCATGCTTAATGCACACACTTGCCTAAACACTTAAGTTAGAAGTATAGAAACTTTTAGACACACAACACAAACCAGGGAACTTGAACCCTGTCCACGAAGATGGCAGGTACGCACTTATACCTACTGCACTATACTCAGAGCCCCAAAAGAGGTGGGAATTCTGGGATATTTAACTCCCAGACAACCCATCCTCTCCAGGCAATGGTATAGTGTTTTTTAAACGTTTTTCATCAAGGATTGTTATATGGGAGAACACGTGGTCCATGCTCAATGCACACACTTGCCTAAACACGCATGTTAGAAGTATTGAAACATTTAGACACACAACACCCACCAGGGGACATGAACCCAGGCCATGAAGATGGCAGGTATGCACCTATACCCACTGCACTATACTCAGAGCCCAGAAAGAGGTGCGAATTCTGGGGTATTTAACTCCCAGACAACCCATCCTCTCCAGGCAATGGTATTGTGAGAGGCAATTGGCGTTTTCCATCAAGCCTTGTTACATGGGAAAACACGTGGTCCATGCTTAATGCACACACTTGCCTAAACATGCAAGTTAGAAGTTTGGAAACTTTTAGACACACAATACCCACCAAAGGACTTGAACCCTGGAAACGAAGATGGCAGGTACACACTTATACCCACTGCACTATTCTCAGAGCCCCGAAAGAGGTGGGAATTCTGGGGTATTTAACTCCCTGACAACCCATCCTCTCCAGGCAATGGTATTGTGAGAGGCAATTGATGTTTTCCATCAAGCCCTGTTATATTGGAGAAGGCGTGGTCCATGCTTAATTCACACACTTACCTAAACATGCAATTTAGAAGTATAGAAACTTTTAGACACTGTTACGAACCCGGATCCAGCGTCCGAGCACGGAGCAGTGACGACCACGCCATCTGTGGGTCAGCTCCCGAAACCCCCACCAAATGGACGACGACACCTGGTGAGGACAAGGTGTACTGGCCACAAGGGCCAGTTTCCAGTCCTATTCAGCGCTCAACACAGCCGCTGCTGACCTCTGATGAGGTGGTGCTCAGACAACAGCGCCATCTATGGAATGGATATGACGGGCGTTTGTGTCTGAGCCTGTAAGTGAGGTGCTTTAGTGTGTCCCTGTTATTGATGACGTGTCTGCTTACAGAGTCGACCTGGGACTGCTGTGATGGAAGTTGAGTCAGTCTACCCAAGGCAGCCGTCTCCATACCTTGTGCTTTGCTGCAGCAGCTGTGAGTCGTCTCCCGGAGGAACACTGTGGTGTTACCCTGCCTGTGAAGTGGCAGTGAAGGATTGTCTTACCCGGGACCGACTGCTGGAGACGATTAACCACTGGGGTATTGAGGACAGGAGAGTGATTTGTGGTATCACACGAGGCTCCTGACTAGGGTGCTGCCCTAGTATCGCTCATGGAGTGGCCTGACCAGCGTTGCTGATCCGGAACCTGCCAGCAGACCTGCTGGACTTGTGGTTGACGGCCTCCACGGCGGTGCCCCCAGTGGAACTGTGTTTTGGCTGGCCTGTGGCCGGGGTAGACTCAGCTTCTCAAAGGATTCATTGTGAGGCCACGAAAGCACCGAGAGCTTGGATCCAGAGTCTTCAGGAGAAGACGATTGTGTACAGTGTTAATACCCCTCCCCCTGTGTACTCTTTTATTATATTATTTATTGGTGATGGAAACAATTATAATCTTAAGTTCTTAACTTTATTTCCCTTCCCCTTTAAGTTACTTGCGTCACGGATCTCATCCCTTGAAAGCCACTACTGATTTGGGGCCGGATACCCTTCCTCTAACAACATCAGAGTAAGAACCCAGTTGCGACCCGAGAGGGTCGTAACATAATTGGCATCCACAGCAGGATCCGTCCCCTTGTTAAGTATGTTTGACAGGGGTGGTGAAGTGGCGTAATCCCTGTAAATAATTCCCCTTGTGTGTGACGATTGGGACGTTATACGTCCTGTGCGGTGCTCAGAGTGACTAAGTGCGATATTGAGTAGTGCGGTGCTCGGCGTGATTCAGTGCAATATTGTAGAGCGAAGTGTTCGCTTTGATTCAGTGCAATATTGCGTAGTGCAGTGCCCGAAGTAATTACGTGCAATATTGGCAAGTGAGGCGCCAGGTGCGGTAAAGTGCAATATTGGCATAGAACAGTGCTCGGTGCGTGAAGTGCTAACGTGAAAGCGGTGTTAAGTGCTAGTTGAGTGTTCCATCTGTGACAATGGCAGAAAAAGCTACCATCGATGATCTGGACGATGTTCAGGCTTTTCTGAACAGAGAGGACTGTCTTGCCAGATTAAAATATCTGAGCAAGCCGGAACTTGTACTAGTGAGCGCCTACCTGGAGATCAAGATCCGTGCCAGTGATTCCCGTGTGGAGATCTTGTCCAAGGTTCACCGGCACTTGAAGGCAGAGGAGAAACAGGAAGGCGAGACTCCTAATATAAAGGAAGGCGAGGAAATGGCTTCCACTGAAAAGGAAGATAAAGGCAGCGACATTGACAGTGATGCAGGTGAGCTGAATATTAGCTTGCTTACAGTCAAAATGCGCGCCTTAGAGATAAATCGCGAGATAGAATGGAAGAAGTTAGAATTAGAACGAGAATTAAAAGATAAAGAAGTGGAGATGAAAAATAAAGAAATGGAGATGAAAAATAAAGAAATGGAGATGAAAGATAAAGAATTAGCGATGAGGCGTTTAGAATTAGAAAGAGAAGAAAGAAGAGAAGAGCGAGAAAGAGAAGAGAAACGAGAAAGAGAAGAACGAGAAAGAGAAGAGAAACGAGAAAGAGAAGAGCGAGAAAGAGAAGAGAAACGAGAAAGAGAAGACCGAGAAAGGGAAGAGAAACAGCGAGAGAGAGAAGAAAGAGAAAGACAGAGACAACATGAACTAGAAGTATTACGATTAGGCGGTGGTCGGAGGCAAACAACGGACACAAGTAGTTTCGATCCGGTAAGGAACATCAAAATGGTCCCAAAATTCAACGAGAGGGAAGTTTCGAAGTTCTTCGCAGCCTTCGAGAAAGTCGCTGCCTCTTTGGAGTGGCCAAGGGAGAATTGGGCCATCATGATACAGTCAGTCTTGACTGGGAAGGCCCAAACCGCCTACTCCACGTTATCCCTTGACGACTCCGGCGATTACGACAAGGTGAAGAAGGTCGTGCTCATGGCGTACCAATTGGTACCTGAGGCGTACAGGCAGAAGTTCAGGAACCTGAAGAAGACCTCAGAGCACACTTTCACCGAATTCGCCACTATCAAGGAGCGACTTTTTCAGGAATGGTGTGCCTCTCGGAAGGTGTAGACCAAAGAAGACCTCGAGCAGCTCATACTGCTAGAGGACTTCAAGGATTGTTTGTCTGGAGACCTAAAGACATACTTGGAAGAGCAGCAGGTAGAAACCTTGAGTGCGGCAGCCACCATGGCTGAAGAGTATATCCTGACGCATAGGCCTTCTGCTAAGTACGTCCCAAGGCATTACCAACGCCGGTTTGATAAACCTCAGGACGAAGAAGAGACTCCCGTCCCACGAAGAGCTAAGAAGACGCCCCCAAGTAGCCCTCGAAGGATGAGTCCTAGCAGTCCGAAACACCGGAGTCCGAGGAGGAATATGGTGTGCTGGACTTGTGGGCAGAAAGGGCATGTAGCTGCTATGTGCCGAGGCAGAAGAGGTGGCGGCGCACGTAGGGAGGTGATGATGATGAGCTGTGTGACACCACCAGCAGGAAGCCAGTCGGCGACTACTCAGGAAGAATCCAGATTGTTTTCCCCTCACACTTCAAGCGGGTATGTATCGAGTGATCATACTGGGAGAGCAGTTGTAGTGCTCAGAGATAGTGGAGCAGCCCAGTCCCTGATCGTGAAAAACTCGTTACCCGAGGGAGTGCGTGTGGATGGGAGACCAGAGGTTGTCCTGGTTGGATTTCCAAGGACGCAGTACATCGCCCCCTTAGTGCCAGTACATCTCGACTCGCCTTACTTCAGCGGCACATGTGCGTTGGCAGTAGTCGATACCCTCCCTATAGCAGGGATTGACGTGGTACTAGCCAACGACTTGGTGACAGATTGGAGCATCAATCTTCCCAAGGTCGCGGACGAGTCAGCCAGAACAGCAAGGTCCGAGGTAACGACGGGCCGCGGTAATATCCAGGTAAAGACAGACCCGGATTTCAACATGTTTAATTTGTCCTCTCACCCGCAGATCGATAGTATTCTAGCAGAGTCTCCTGATTTTTCTCTCGACAAGAAACATGAGGTTACGATGGCAGAAGTACCTGAGCAGGAAGAGAGGTCTTGTGTGCAGGCACCCACGGATACCAACGAGTCTGGAGCGAAGGCGGATGTGTACTTGCAGTATGGCAAGGTACAGCGTTCATTGAACCGGCCAGAGATTTCCCAGACGTCAGAGGCATGTGAGGTGTGTTCGAGAGGTCTAGTGCCCTCTTTGGTCCAAACCAAGCTAGTGGATATTGCCGGCTATGGACATGACAGGCTCAGGAAGCTTACCCCTCAGTTGACCAAATGTTTCTTAGCGGTATTTTGTTTAATTCTTATGTGTGTTCTCGGTAAGGATCAGTGGACGACCCGAAGGATGATGGCTCCCTTGAACATCGTGAAGAGATCCCAGGGATTAGAGATGTGCACTGTGAGTGTTGCAGTCGAAGAAGGAACCTGGAAGGTGATGGTAGATACAGGAGGTACACGATACGATAATATGAGTGACTGTTTCCGACAGGTTGACACCCCCCGCATGATAGCTGAGCCTCAATGCAGCGTTATGCGGAACGTTGGTCGACCTGACGGTGGCAGAGCGAATGCCATCTTCGATGTACGAACAGCCTCGTTAGAACTAGGTGTGGGCCTAGTACAGGAGTATGCTGTAAGTACTGTTTTACCCGCTGTCGCTGTCACTCTGAATTATCAGACCCCTGTATTCCAGGTTCCTGTCTCCCTGAAGGACCATCGGACCGGTACCAGAAATGCCGTCGGTGATCAGCCATCATCGGTGCCACGACACAGGGAAGTGTCGAGTCGCCCCTCATCGTGTCTACACCGATTCTTACTCGAGAGATGCGAGATGATGCCCCTGCTTGGCATCGCAGTGGAGATGCGGACGATTACATCTGGCAGGTCATTGCCTTCTATCTTCAAGTTCCCTTTGTGCGAGAGTTGTCCAGTAGAACAGTTCTGTGGACAAGACAGCCTCATCACTCCAGTTCATAGTGTACGTGAGTCTGTGTGGAGTTGTATCCACATACTAATTTGGTTTGTGTTTCTTTTTATAGAACCCCAAACCAAATTCTTTTTGGTGGGGAGGTGTTACGAACCCGGATGCAGCGTCCGAGCACGGAGCAGTGACGACCGCGCCATCTGTGGGTCAGCTCCCGAAACCCCCACCAAATGGACGACGACACCTGGTGAGGACAAGGTGTACTGGCTACAAGGGCCAGTTTCCAGTCCTGTTCAGCGCTCAACACAGCCACTGCTGACCTCTCGTGAGGTGGTGCTCAGACAACAGCGCCATCTATGGAGTGGATACGACGGGCGTTTGTGTCTGAGCCTGTAAGTGAGGTGCTTTAGTGTGTCCCTGTTATTGATGACGTGTCTGCTTACAGAGTCGACCTGGGACTGCTGTGATGGAAGTTGAGTCAGTCTACCCAAGGCAGCCGTCTCCATACCTTGTGCTTTGCTGCAGCAGCTGTGAGTCGTCTCCCGGAGGAACACTGTGGTGTTACCCTGCCTGTGAAGTGGCAGTGAAGGATTGTCTTACCCGGGACCGACTGCTGGAGACGATTAACCACTGGGGTATTGAGGACAGGAGAGTGATTTGTGGTATCACACGAGGCTCCTGACTAGGGTGCTGCCCTAGTATCGCTCATGGAGTGGCCTGACCAGCGTTGCTGATCCGGAACCTGCCAGCAGACCTGCTGGACTTGTGGTTGACGGCCTCCACGGCGGTGCCCCCAGTGGAACTGTGTTTTGGCTGGCCTGTGGCCGGGGTAGACTCAGCTTCTCAAAGGATTCATTGTGAGGCCACGAAAGCACCGAGAGCTTGGATCCAGAGTCTTCAGGAGAAGACGATTGTGTACAGTGTTAATACCCCTCCCCCTGTGTACTCTTTTATTATATTATTTATTGGTGATGGAAACAATTATAATCTTAAGTTCTTAACTTTATTTCCCTTCCCCTTTAAGTTACTTGCGTCACGGATCTCATCCCTTGAAAGCCACTACTGATTTGGGGCCGGATACCCTTCCTCTAACAACATCAGAGTAAGAACCCAGTTGCGACCCGAGAGGGTCGTAACATAATTGGCATCCACAGCAGGATCCGTCCCCTTGTTAAGTATGTTTGACAGGGGTGGTGAAGTGGCGTAATCCCTGTAAATAATTCCCCTTGTGTGTGACGATTGGGACGTTATACGTCCTGTGCGGTGCTCAGAGTGACTAAGTGCGATATTGAGTAGTGCGGTGCTCGGCGTGATTCAGTGCAATATTGTAGAGCGAAGTGTTCGCTTTGATTCAGTGCAATATTGCGTAGTGCAGTGCCCGAAGTAATTACGTGCAATATTGGCAAGTGAGGCGCCAGGTGCGGTAAAGTGCAATATTGGCATAGAACAGTGCTCGGTGCGTGAAGTGCTAACGTGAAAGCGGTGTTAAGTGCTAGTTGAGTGTTCCATCTGTGACAATGGCAGAAAAAGCTACCATCGATGATCTGGACGATGTTCAGGCTTTTCTGAACAGAGAGGACTGTCTTGCCAGATTAAAATATCTGAGCAAGCCGGAACTTGTACTAGTGAGCGCCTACCTGGAGATCAAGATCCGTGCCAGTGATTCCCGTGTGGAGATCTTGTCCAAGGTTCACCGGCACTTGAAGGCAGAGGAGAAACAGGAAGGCGAGACTCCTAATATAAAGGAAGGCGAGGAAATGGCTTCCACTGAAAAGGAAGATAAAGGCAGCGACATTGACAGTGATGCAGGTGAGCTGAATATTAGCTTGCTTACAGTCAAAATGCGCGCCTTAGAGATAAATCGCGAGATAGAATGGAAGAAGTTAGAATTAGAACGAGAATTAAAAGATAAAGAAGTGGAGATGAAAAATAAAGAAATGGAGATGAAAAATAAAGAAATGGAGATGAAAGATAAAGAATTAGCGATGAGGCGTTTAGAATTAGAAAGAGAAGAAAGAAGAGAAGAGCGAGAAAGAGAAGAGAAACGAGAAAGAGAAGAACGAGAAAGAGAAGAGAAACGAGAAAGAGAAGAGCGAGAAAGAGAAGAGAAACGAGAAAGAGAAGACCGAGAAAGGGAAGAGAAACAGCGAGAGAGAGAAGAAAGAGAAAGACAGAGACAACATGAACTAGAAGTATTACGATTAGGCGGTGGTCGGAGGCAAACAACGGACACAAGTAGTTTCGATCCGGTAAGGAACATCAAAATGGTCCCAAAATTCAACGAGAGGGAAGTTTCGAAGTTCTTCGCAGCCTTCGAGAAAGTCGCTGCCTCTTTGGAGTGGCCAAGGGAGAATTGGGCCATCATGATACAGTCAGTCTTGACTGGGAAGGCCCAAACCGCCTACTCCACGTTATCCCTTGACGACTCCGGCGATTACGACAAGGTGAAGAAGGTCGTGCTCATGGCGTACCAATTGGTACCTGAGGCGTACAGGCAGAAGTTCAGGAACCTGAAGAAGACCTCAGAGCACACTTTCACCGAATTCGCCACTATCAAGGAGCGACTTTTTCAGGAATGGTGTGCCTCTCGGAAGGTGTAGACCAAAGAAGACCTCGAGCAGCTCATACTGCTAGAGGACTTCAAGGATTGTTTGTCTGGAGACCTAAAGACATACTTGGAAGAGCAGCAGGTAGAAACCTTGAGTGCGGCAGCCACCATGGCTGAAGAGTATATCCTGACGCATAGGCCTTCTGCTAAGTACGTCCCAAGGCATTACCAACGCCGGTTTGATAAACCTCAGGACGAAGAAGAGACTCCCGTCCCACGAAGAGCTAAGAAGACGCCCCCAAGTAGCCCTCGAAGGATGAGTCCTAGCAGTCCGAAACACCGGAGTCCGAGGAGGAATATGGTGTGCTGGACTTGTGGGCAGAAAGGGCATGTAGCTGCTATGTGCCGAGGCAGAAGAGGTGGCGGCGCACGTAGGGAGGTGATGATGATGAGCTGTGTGACACCACCAGCAGGAAGCCAGTCGGCGACTACTCAGGAAGAATCCAGATTGTTTTCCCCTCACACTTCAAGCGGGTATGTATCGAGTGATCATACTGGGAGAGCAGTTGTAGTGCTCAGAGATAGTGGAGCAGCCCAGTCCCTGATCGTGAAAAACTCGTTACCCGAGGGAGTGCGTGTGGATGGGAGACCAGAGGTTGTCCTGGTTGGATTTCCAAGGACGCAGTACATCGCCCCCTTAGTGCCAGTACATCTCGACTCGCCTTACTTCAGCGGCACATGTGCGTTGGCAGTAGTCGATACCCTCCCTATAGCAGGGATTGACGTGGTACTAGCCAACGACTTGGTGACAGATTGGAGCATCAATCTTCCCAAGGTCGCGGACGAGTCAGCCAGAACAGCAAGGTCCGAGGTAACGACGGGCCGCGGTAATATCCAGGTAAAGACAGACCCGGATTTCAACATGTTTAATTTGTCCTCTCACCCGCAGATCGATAGTATTCTAGCAGAGTCTCCTGATTTTTCTCTCGACAAGAAACATGAGGTTACGATGGCAGAAGTACCTGAGCAGGAAGAGAGGTCTTGTGTGCAGGCACCCACGGATACCAACGAGTCTGGAGCGAAGGCGGATGTGTACTTGCAGTATGGCAAGGTACAGCGTTCATTGAACCGGCCAGAGATTTCCCAGACGTCAGAGGCATGTGAGGTGTGTTCGAGAGGTCTAGTGCCCTCTTTGGTCCAAACCAAGCTAGTGGATATTGCCGGCTATGGACATGACAGGCTCAGGAAGCTTACCCCTCAGTTGACCAAATGTTTCTTAGCGGTATTTTGTTTAATTCTTATGTGTGTTCTCGGTAAGGATCAGTGGACGACCCGAAGGATGATGGCTCCCTTGAACATCGTGAAGAGATCCCAGGGATTAGAGATGTGCACTGTGAGTGTTGCAGTCGAAGAAGGAACCTGGAAGGTGATGGTAGATACAGGAGGTACACGATACGATAATATGAGTGACTGTTTCCGACAGGTTGACACCCCCCGCATGATAGCTGAGCCTCAATGCAGCGTTATGCGGAACGTTGGTCGACCTGACGGTGGCAGAGCGAATGCCATCTTCGATGTACGAACAGCCTCGTTAGAACTAGGTGTGGGCCTAGTACAGGAGTATGCTGTAAGTACTGTTTTACCCGCTGTCGCTGTCACTCTGAATTATCAGACCCCTGTATTCCAGGTTCCTGTCTCCCTGAAGGACCATCGGACCGGTACCAGAAATGCCGTCGGTGATCAGCCATCATCGGTGCCACGACACAGGGAAGTGTCGAGTCGCCCCTCATCGTGTCTACACCGATTCTTACTCGAGAGATGCGAGATGATGCCCCTGCTTGGCATCGCAGTGGAGATGCGGACGATTACATCTGGCAGGTCATTGCCTTCTATCTTCAAGTTCCCTTTGTGCGAGAGTTGTCCAGTAGAACAGTTCTGTGGACAAGACAGCCTCATCACTCCAGTTCATAGTGTACGTGAGTCTGTGTGGAGTTGTATCCACATACTAATTTGGTTTGTGTTTCTTTTTATAGAACCCCAAACCAAATTCTTTTTGGTGGGGAGGTGTTACGAACCCGGATGCAGCGTCCGAGCACGGAGCAGTGACGACCGCGCCATCTGTGGGTCAGCTCCCGAAACCCCCACCAAATGGACGACGACACCTGGTGAGGACAAGGTGTACTGGCTACAAGGGCCAGTTTCCAGTCCTGTTCAGCGCTCAACACAGCCACTGCTGACCTCTCGTGAGGTGGTGCTCAGACAACAGCGCCATCTATGGAGTGGATACGACGGGCATTTGTGTCTGAGCCTGTAAGTGAGGTGCTTTAGTGTGTCCCTGTTATTGATGACGTGTCTGCTTACAGAGTCGACCTGGGACTGCTGTGATGGAAGTTGAGTCAGTCTACCCAAGGCAGCCGTCTCCATACCTTGTGCTTTGCTGCAGCAGCTGTGAGTCGTCTCCCGGAGGAACACTGTGGTGTTACCCTGCCTGTGAAATGGCAGTGAAGGATTGTCTTACCTGGGACCGACTGCTGGAGACGATTAACCACTGGGGTATTGAGGACAGGAGAGTGATTTGTGGTATCACACGAGGCTCCTGACTAGGGTGCTACCCTAGTATCGCTCGTGGAGTGGCCTGACCAGCGTTGCTGATCCGGAACCTGCCAGCAGACCTGCTGGACTTGTGGTTGACGGCCTCCACGGCGGTGCCCCCAGTGGAACTGTGTTTTGGCTGGCCTGTGGCCGGGGTAGACTCAGCTTCTCAAAGGATTCGTTGTGAGGCCACGAAAGCACCGAGAGCTTGGATCCAGAGTCTTCAGGAGAAGACGATTGTGTACAGTGTTAATACCCCTCCCCCTGTGTACTCTTTTATTATATTATTTATTGGTGATGGAAACAATTATAATCTTAAGTTCTTAACTTTATTTCCCTTCCCCTTTAAGTTAGTTGCGTCACGGATCTCATCCCTTGAAAGCCACTACTGATTTGGGGCCGGATACCCTTCCTCTAACAACATCAGAGTAAGAACCCAGTTGCGACCCGAGAGGGCCGTAACAGACACACAACACCCACCAGGAGACTTGAACCCTGGCCACGAAGATGGAAGGTAAGGACTTATACCCACTGCACCATACTCAGAGCCCCGAAAGAGGTGGGAATTCAGCGGTATTTAACTCCCTGACAACCCATCCTCTCCAGGCAATGGTATAATGAGAGGCAATTGATGTTTTCCATCAAGCCCTGTTATATGGGAGAACATGTGGTCCATGCTTAATGCACACACTTGCCTAAACACGCAAGTTAAAAGAATGGAAACTTTTAGACACATAACACCCACCAGGGGACTTGAACCCTGCACACAAAGTTGGCAGGTACACACTTATTCCCACTGTCCGATACTGAGAGCCCTGAATTAGGTGGTAATTCTGGGGTACTTAACTCCATGACAACCCATCCTTTCCAGGCAATGGAATAGTGTGAGGCAATTGACGTTTTCTATCAAGCCCTCTTAAATGGGAGAACATGTGATCCATGCTTAATGAACACACACTCGCCTAAACACGCACGTTAGAAGTATATAAACTTTTAGACACACAACACCCACCAGGGGACTTGAACCCTGGCAACGAAGAAGGCAGGTATGCACTTATACCCACTGCACCACACTCACAGCCCAGAAAGAGGTGGGAATTCTGGGGTATTTAACTCCCAGACAACCCATCCTCTCAAGGCAATGGTATATTGTGAGGCAATTGACGTTTTTCATCAAGCCCTCTTAAATGGGAAAACATGTGATCCATGCTTAATGCACACACACTCGCCTAAACACGCACATTAGAAGTATATAAACTTTTAGACACACAACACCCACCAGGGGGCTTAAACACTGGCCACAATGATGGCAGGTACACACTTATACCAACTGCACCATTCGCAGAGCCCCGAAAGAGGTGGGAGTTCTAAGCTATTTAACTCCCAGAACACCCATCCTCTCCAGGCAATGGTATAGTGAGAGGCAATTGATGTTTTCCATCAAGCACTGTTATATGGGAGATCACGTGGCCCATGCTTAATGCACACACTTGCCTAAACACACAAGTTAGAAGTATAGAAACTTTTAGACACACAATACCCACCAGAATACTTGAACCCTGGCAACGAAGATGGCAGGTACACACTTATACCCACTGCACCATTCTCAGAGCCCCGAAAGAGGTGGGAATTCTGGGGTATTTAACTCCCTGAAAACCCATCCTATCCGGGCAATGGTATAATGAGAGGCAATTGATGTTTTCCATCAAGCTCTGTTATATGGGTGAACGCGTGGTCCATGCTTAATTCACACACTTTCCTAAACACGCAAATTAGAAGTATAGAAAATTTTAGAGACACAACACCCACCAGGGGACTTGAACCCTGGCCACGAAGATGGCAGGTACGCACCTATATCCATTGCAGTATACTCAGAGTCCCAAAAGAGGTGGGATTTCTGGGGTATTTAACTCCCAGACAACCCATCTTCTCAAGGCAATGGTATAGTGAGTCGCAATTGACGTTTTCCATCAAGCCCTGTTATATGGGAGAACAGGTGGTCCGTACTTAATGCACACACTTGCCTAAACACGCACGTTAGAAGTATATAAACTTTTAGACACACAACACCCACCAGGGGGATTAAACACTGGCCACAAAGATGGCAGGTACACACTTATACCAACTGCACCATTCGCAGAGCCCCGAAAGAGGTGGGAGTTCTAAGCTATTTAACTCCTAGAACACCCATCCTCTCCAGGCAATGGTATAGTGTGAGGCAATTGACATTTTCAATCAAGCCCTCTTAAATGGGAGAACATGTGATCCATGCTTAATGCACACACTTTCCTAAACACGCAAGATAGAAGAAAAGAAACTTTTAGACATGCAACACCTACTAGGGGACTTGAACCCTGGCCATGAAGGTGGCAGGTACACACTTATACCCACTGCACTATACTCAGAGCCCCAAAAAAGGTGGGAATTCTTAGGTATTTAACTCCCAGGCAACCCATCCTCTCAAGGCAATGGTATTGTGGGAGGCAATTAACGTTTTCCATCAAGCCCTGTTATATGGGAGAACATGTGGTCTATGCTTAATGCACACACTTGCCTAAACACACAAGTTAGAAGTATGTAAACATTTAGACACACAACACCTACCAGAGGACTTGAACCCTGGCTATGAAGATTGCAAGTACACACTTATACCAACAGCACCATACTCAGAGCCCTGAAAGAGGAGGGAATTCTGGGGTATTTAACTCCCAGACAACCCATCCTCTTCAGGCAATGGTATTGTGGGAGGCAATTGACGTTTTCCATCAAGCCCTGTTATATGGGAGAACACGTGGTCCACGCTCAATGCACACACTTGCCTAAACACGCAAGTTAGAAGAATAGAAACTTTTAGACATGCAACACCTACTAGGGGACTTGAACCCTGGCCATGAAGATGGCAGATACACACTTATACCCACTGCACCATACTCAGAGCCCTGAAAGAGGTGGGAATTCTGGGGTATTTAACTCCCAGACCACCCATCCTCTCCACTCAATGGTATAGTGGAAGGCAATTGACGTTTTCCATCAAGCCCTGTTATATGGGAGAACACATGGTCCATGCTTAATGCACACACTTGCCTAAAGACGCAAGTTAGAAAAATAGAAACTTTTAGACACACAACACCCGCAAGGGGACTTGAACCCTGACCACAAAGATGGCAGGTACACACTTATACCCACTGTCCCATACTCAGAGCCACGAAACAGGTGGGAATTCTGGGGTACTTAACTTCAAGACAACCCATCCTCTGCAGGCAACGGTATAGTATGAGGCAATTGACATTTTCCATCATGCCCTCTTAAATGGGAGAATATGTGGTACATGCTTAATGCACACAATCGCCCAAACACGCAAGTTAAACTTTTAGACATATAAACTTTTAGATATATAAACTTTTAGATATATAAACTTTTAGACACACAACACCCACTAGGGGACTTGAACCCTGGCCACGAAGATGGCAGGTTCGCACCCATATCCACTGCAGTATACTCAGAGCCCCAATAGAGGAGGGAATTCTAGGGTATTTAACTCCCAGACAACCCATCCTCTCCAGGCAATGGTATAGTGAGAGGCAATTGACGTTTTCCATCAAGTCCTGTTATATGGGAGAACATGTGGTCTATACTTAATGCACATACTTGCCTAAACACGCAAGTTAGAAGTATAGAAACTTTTAGACACACAACACCCACCAGGGGACTTGAACCCTGGCAACGAAGAAGGCAGGTATGCACTTATACCCACTGCACCATACTCACAGCCCCAAAAGAGGTGTGAATTCTGGGGTATTTAACTCCCAGACAACCCATCCTCTCAAGGCAATGGTATAGTGTGAGGCAATTGACGTTTTCCATCAAACCCTCGTAAATGGGAGAACATGTGATCCATGCTTAATGCACACACACTCGCCTAAACACGCACGTTAGAAGTATATAAACTTTTAGACACACAACACCCAACAAAGGACTTGAACCCTGGCAACGAAGAAGGCAGGTATGCATTTATACCCTCTGCACCACACTCACAGCCCCGAAAGAGGTGGGAATTCTGGGGTATTTAACTCGCAGACAACCCATCCTCTCCAGGCAATGGTATAGTGAAAGGCAATTGACGTTTTCCATCAAGCCCTGTTATATGGGAGAACACATGGTCCATGCTTAATACACCCACTTGCCTAAACATGCAAGTTAGAAGTATAGAAACTTTTAGACACACAACACCCACCCGAGGACTTGAACCCTGGCCACAAAGATGGCAGGTACCCACTTATACCCACTGTCCCATACTCAGATCCCCGAAACAGGTGGGAATTCTGGGGTACTTAACTCCCAGACAACCCATCCTCTCAAGGCAATGGTATTGTGAGAGGCAATTGACGTTTTCCATCAAGCCCTATTATATGGGAGAACACGTGGTCTATACTTAATGCACATACTTGCCTAAACACGCAAGTTAGAAGAATAGAAACTTTTAGACATGCAACACCTACTAGGGGACTTGAACCCTGGCCGTGAAGATGGCAGGTACACACTTATACCCACTGCACGATACTCAGAGCCCTGAAAGAGGTGGGAATTCTGGGCTATTTAACTCCCAGACAACCCATCCTCTCCAGGCAATTGTATAGTGGAAGGCAATTGACGTTTTCCATCAAGCCCTGTTATATGGGAGAACAGGTGGTCCATGCCTAATGCACACACTTGCCTAAAGACGCAAGTTAGATAAATAGAAACTTTTAGACATGCAACACTGTTACGGCCCTATTGGGTCGCAACTGGGGTTCTTCTCTGATGTTGTTAGAGTTTGGGTATCCGGCCCCAAGTTAGTAGTGGCTTTCAAGGGGCGTGTTCCATAATGCAAGTAAATTAAAGGGGAAGGGATACAAATACACTAATTTAAATATATATATTCACCACCACCAATAAATAAATATATAAACAGTCACTCGCTGGGGCTATAACTACACTTATGTTCATTAACCTGTCTTCTTCTGAAGACACAGGATGCTCTACGGTGCTCAAAACGAGTAGCCCTG
Organism: Procambarus clarkii; assembly: GCF_040958095.1. Taxonomy (NCBI): domain Eukaryota; kingdom Metazoa; phylum Arthropoda; class Malacostraca; order Decapoda; family Cambaridae; genus Procambarus; species Procambarus clarkii. The sequence continues at coordinate 27,248,278 of NC_091187.1, forward strand.
GTTCTCTTCTTTGTGGCCCACGATGAATCCTTCGATTCTCTCGGCGAGTCTACCCTGGCCACAGGCCAGCCAAATCACAGTCCCACTGGGTGCGCCGTTGTGGAGGCCTTCAACCACAAATCCAGCCTGTAGCTGGTAGGTTCCAATCAGCTCCTCTGCGTAGGCCACTCAATGACCGATACTAGGGTTGCGAGCCCTAGGCAGGAGCCTCGTGTGATTCCGCTGATCACTCTCCTCTCTCTAGCACCACAGTGGCTAGTCTTCTCCACCAGTCAGCCCCGGGTACGACAATTCCTGGTTCTGCCACGTCTCAGGCAGGCTAACACAACAGTGTTCATCCGGGGGGTGACTCACAGCTTCTGCAGTAAACACGTGGAGATACTATGGCTGCCTTGGAAAGAATGCCCATCGTCCAATCCAGCAGTCCCAGGTCAACTCTGTAATCAGACACGTCATCAGTACTAGGGACACCCTAGGGCACCTCACTTACAGGTTTAGATACAAACGCCCACGTTTCCACTCCATAGATGGCGTTGCTGTCTAAGCGTCACCTCACCAGAGGTCAGCAGCGGCTATGTTACGAGCTGATCAAGACGGGAAACCAGCCCCTGTGGACGGTATATCTCGTTCTCACTAGATGGCGTCGTCCATTTTGGAGGGGGTTTCGGGAGCTGACCCACAGATGGCATGGTCGTCACTGCTCCGTGCTCGGACGCTGGACTCGGGTCCGTAACAAACACCTACTAGGGGACTTGAACTCTGGTCATGAAGATGGCAAGTACACACTTATACCCACTGCACTATACTCAGAGCCCCCAAAGAGGTGGGAATTCTGGGGTATTTAACTCCCAGACAACCCATCCTCTCCAGGCAATGGTATAGTAGAAGGCAATTGACGTTTTTCATCAAGGATTGTTATATGGGAGAACACGTGGTCCATGCTTAATGCACACACTTGCCTAAACACGCAAGTTAGAAGTATAGAAACTTTTAGACACACAACATCCACAAGAGGACTTGAACCCTGGCCACAAAGATGGCAGGTACACACTTATACCCACTGTCCCATACTCAGAGCCACGAAACAGGTGGGAATTCTGGGGTATTTAACTCCAAGACAACCCATCCTCTGCAGGCAACGGAATAGAATGAGGCAATTGACGTTTTCCATCAAGCCCTGTTATATGGGAGAACGCATGGTCCATGCTTAATGCACACACTTGCCTAAAGACGCAAATTAGAAGAATAGAAACTTTTAGACATGCAACACCTACTAAGGGACTTGAACCCTGGCCACTAAGATGGCAGGTATGCACTTATACCCACTGCACCATACTTAGAGCGCCGAAAAAGGTGGGAATTCTGGGGTATTTAACTCCCAGACAACCCATCCTCTCCAGGCAATGGTATAGTGAGAGGCAATTGACATTCCTTCAGCTGGTCTAGGTCATCTTGAAGCCTCAAACAGTCCTCTTCTGTTTTAATCCTTCTCATAATTTTAGCATCGTCCGCAAACATTGAGAGAAATGAATCGATAACCTCCGGGAGATCATTTACATATATCAGAAACAAGATAGGACCGAGTAGTGTGTGTGTGTGTGTGTGTACTCACCTATATGTGCTTGCAGGATCGAGCATTGACTCTTGGATCCCGCCTTTCTAGCTATCGGTTGTTTACAGCAATGACTCCTGTCCCATTTCCCTATCATACCTAGTTTTAAAAGTATGAATAGTATTTGCTTCCACAACCTGTTCCCCAAGTGCATTCCATTTTTCCACTACTCTCACGCTAAAAGAAAACTTCCTAACATCTCTGTGACTCATCTGAGTTTCCAGTTTCCACCCATGTCCCCTCGTTCTGTTATTATTACGTGTGAACATTTCATCTATTTCCACTTTGTCAATTCCCCTGAGTATTTTATATGTCCCTATCATATCTCCTCTCTCCCTTCTTTTCTCTAGTGTCGTAAGGTTCAGTTCCTTCAGCCGCTCTTCATATCCCATCCCTCGTAACTCTGGGGCAAGCCTCGTCGCAAACCTCTGAACCTTCTCCAGTTTCTTTATGTGTTTCTTCAGGTGGGGGCTCCATGATGGCGCGGCATACTCTAAGACGGGTCTCACGTAGGCAGTGTAAAGCGCCCTAAAAGCTTCCTCATTTAGGTTTCTGAATGAAGTTCTAATTTTCGCCAGTGTAGAGTACGCTGCTGTCGTTATCCTATTTATATGTGCCTCAGGAGTTAGATTAGGTGTCACATCCACTCCCAGGTCTCTTTCTCGAATCGTTACAGGTAGGATGTTCCCCTTCATTGTGTACTGTCCCTTTGGTCTCCTGTCACCTGATCCCATTTCCATAACTTGTGTGTGTGTGTGTGTGTGTGTGTGTGTGTGTGTGTGTGTGTGTGTGTGTGTGTGTGTGTGTGTGTGTGTGTGTGTGTGTGTGTGTGTGTGTACTCACCTATTTGTACTCACCTAGTTGTGTTTGCGGGGGTTGAGCTCTGGCTCTTTGGTCCCGCCTCTCAACCGTCAATCAACAGGTGTACAGATTCCTGAGCCTATCGGGCTCTGTCATATCTACACTTGAAACTGTGTATGGAGTGAGCCTCCACCACATCACCCCCTAATGCATTCCATTTGTCAACCACTCTGACACTAAAAAAGTTCTTTCTAATATCTCTGTGGCTCATTTGGGCACTCAGTTTCCACCTGTGTCCCCTTGTGCGTGTTCCCCTTGTGTTAAATAGACTGTCTTTATCTACCCTATCAATCCCCTTCAGAATCTTGAATGTGGTGATCATGTCCCCCCTAACTCTTCTGTCTTCCAGCGAAGTGAGGTTTAATTCCCGTAGTCTCTCCTCGTAGCTCATACCTAAATGTGTGTGTGTGTGTGTGTGTGTGTGTGTGTGTATGTGTGTGTACTCACCTAATAGGTGAGTACATCGAATAGGTGAGTAGTGTGTGTGTGTGTGTTTGTGTGTGTGTGTGTGTGTGTGTGTGTGTGTGTGTGTGTGTGTGTGCGTTTGTGCGTGTGTGTGTGTGTGTGTGTGTGTTTGTGTGTGTGTGTGTGTGTGTGTGTGTGTGTGTGTGTGTGTGTGTGTGTGTGTGTACTCACCTAATAGGTGAGTACATCGAATAGGTGAGTAGTGTGTGTGTGTGTGTGTGTGTGTGTGTGTGTGTGTGTGTGTGTGTGTGTGTGTGTGTGTGTGTGTGTGTGTGTGTGTGTGTGTGTGTGTGTGTGTGTATGTGTGTGTGTTTTGGCTGTGAGCACGTAATGGTGAAGATGTAGTGATGAATTGTGAATGATGAAGATGACGTTGTTGTTTTTGTACAGTAATAAACCCAGCTCCATTCACCTTTAGTTAGGTTCCGGTAAGAGCAGTAAAAGATTGTGAGCTATGACCCTAGTGCTGGAGGTAGAGGTGAAGGATAAACACAGACACATTACAGGGTGGTAAGCCCTAGAGACCATCATGCGGCTTACCAACATAGGGAAGAGATAACCTTATGTCCCCACTAACTAAAGCTCATTTAGTTCTATACCTTAGCATGGCGGGAAAGCCTTTGTTTACTTGTTATGTGGTGGTGACAATTCCTCTAGGATTACTAGCCTGTCCGCTCGTCCGGTCAACCAACGGTCAGCATGGCTGGCTGACTGCTTACCTGCGGACCGCTGGCACGTGGCGAATACAGCTTTCTTTGTCTAATGAGGAACACCTGTTAGCGTACTCCTAGTGTTTTGCCTATGAGAAGAAAACATTATTTCACTTCATTACCGGCGGGTAACAGGGAAGGTTGTGTGTTTGTATGTCTGTCGCCTATTTTCTTATAAAATGTGTACTCACCTATTTGTGCTTGCAGGATCGAACATTGTCTCTTGGATCCCGCCTTTCCAGCCATCGGTTGTTTACAGCAATGACTCCTGTCCTATTTCCCTATCATACCTAATTTTAAAAGTATTAATAGAGTTTGCTTCCACAACCTGTTCCCCAAGTGCATTCCATTTTTCCACTACTCTCACGCTAAAAGAAAACTTCCTAACATCTCTGTGACTCATCTGAGTTTCCAGTTTCCACCCATGTCCCCTCGTTCTGTTATTATTACGTGTGAACATTTCATCTATTTCCACTTTGTCAATTCCCCCTGAGTATTTTATATGTTCCTATCATATCTCCTCTCTCCCTTCTTTTTTCTAGTGTTGTAAGGTTCAGTTCCCTCAGACGTTCTTCATATCCCATCCCTCGTAAATCTGGGACAAGCCTCGTAGCAAACCTCTGAACCTTCTCTAGTTTCCTTATGTGTTTCTTCAGGTGGGGGCTCCATGATGGCGCGGCATACGCTAAGACGGGTCTCACGTAGGCAGTGTAAAGCGCCCTAAAAGCCTCCTCACATAGTATTCTGAATGAAGTTCTAATTTTCGCCAGTGTAGAGTACACTGCTGTCGTTATCCTATTTATATGTGCCCCAGGAGTTAGATTTGGTGTCACATCCACTCCCAGGTCTCTTTCTCGAATCATTACAGGTAGGCAGTTCCCCTTCATTGTATACTGTCCCTGTGGTCGTCTATCATCTGATCCCATTTCCGTAACTTTACATTTATTGGTGTTGAACTCCAGTAGCCATTTCCCTGACCATCTCTGCAACCTGTTTAAATACTCTTGGAGGATTCTACAATCCTCATCTGTCACAGCTCTTCTCATTAATTTCGCGTCATCCGCAAACATTGACATGTATGATTCCACTCCTTTAAACATAAAATTTACGTAAATTAGAGAGAAGATTGGATCCAGCACCGATCCTTAAGGTACTCCACTCGTTACTGTTCGCCAGCCCGACTTCTCGCCCCTTACCATTACCCTCTGGCTCCTTCCTGTTAGGTAGAAATATGCAGTCTGCCCAGCCTTCTCTGTCCTGCCTTATCCTTGTTACTGTGTCATAGAATTCTAAAAGGTTTGTTAGACATGATTTCCCTGTCCAGAACCCATGTTGCTGCTTGTTTACAAACCCAATGCTCTCCAAGTGCTCAAAAAGTCTTAGCCTAATTATTCTTTCAAGTACTTTGCAGGGGATGCTTGTCAGTGATATGGGTCTGTAGTTAAGTGCCTCCTCCCTATCACCTTTCTTGAAAATCGGTACGACATTTGCCTCCTTCCACCAACTGGGCAATTCTCCCCGACATAAGTGATTCATTAAAGATCATTGCCAGAGGCACGCTGAGAGCCTGCGCTGCCTCTTTTAGTATCCACGGTGATACTTTGTCTGGTCCAACTGCTTTATTTGCATCCAGTGTTGTCAACTGTTTCATTACCTCTTCTGCTGTCACCTTTATATCTGATAAAAGTGACAGCAGAGGAGGTAATGAAACCTAGTCTTTCATCTAGGGTAATCTCTTCTAACAATGGGAGCCACTCAGGCTCGGTTGTGAACTCTCAATGGAAACTTGCATTCAGTACCTCGCAGATTTCCTTGTCGCTTTCTGTATATACCCCTTCTGTTTTCCTCAGTCTTGTCACATGGACATTTACCGACATCTTCCTTCTTATATGGCTATGTAGTAATTTAGGTTGCTTTTTCGCTTTGATTGCAATATCATTCTCATAATTTCTTTCCGACACTAGTCTTATATTAATGTAATCGTTCCTAGCTCTGTTACATGTAATCCTTTGATTTGTTGATTGTTGCCGCCGAAGGCCGCTAGTTTATTGTGCACCCCATACTCATCCTGTGAGCGGTAGCGCAAAAGCATTACAGAGGGCACAAAAGGTCTTTATCAGACATCTAATCCTGTTGTCCTCTGTCCTTTGTCTTCTGTACTTCCTCCACTCCCTCCTGCTTCTCACTTTTGCTTCCTGACACTGTCTATTAAACCATGGGTTATTATATTCCCTCCTGCTTTTTTCCTTTACTGTTGGAATAAATCTCTCTTCAGCCTCCTTCCATTTCCATATGACTTGGCTCATCATATCTTGCACTGTTTTTCCTCTAATTTCTTCCTCCCACTGCACTTCTCCCAGGCAGTCCCTTATCCTCATGTAGTCCCCTCTTCTGTAATCAAGTCTCCTTACTCGTACCTCTTGTCTTTTGGTCACAATTTTAAGCTCCATCATGTAGTCAAAGACTAGGACACAATGGTCACTGGCTCCTAGTGGTATTTCATTTTCTAAATGCTCGATGTCTTCTACATTCTGGGTGAAAACGAGGTCTAATAGGCTGGCGTATCCCTTCCTCTTTCCCTAGTGTCTTCCTTCACATGCTGTGTTAGGAAATTCCTGTCAATAACGTCTACCAGCTTCACTCCCCAGGTCTCCTCCCTGCCATGGGGATTCTTTGTTCCCCAATCATCTCCGTGATTTAGGTCCCCCATGACCAGCGGCTTCACTCTCATTCTATGCGCTATAGTTGCTGCCCTTTGCAGTTCATCTATTCATGCCTTGTTGCTGTCCTCATACTCCTGCCTGGGCCTTCTACTGTTTGGTGGGGGATTGTAGAGTATCAAGATTACAATCTTCTTCCCATCCACTGTCAGAGTTCCATGCATGGAATTCGTGCCTTCATTGGTACCTGGATTTTCCAGCTTATCAAACTTCCATTTCTGCTTTATTAGGAGTGCCACTCCTCCTCTCTGTCTCTGTGTCCTTTCTTTTCTTATCCCCTGGTAGCCCTCTGGAAAGACTGCATCCAAGATTTTTTGATTTATTTTAGTTTCCACTATTGCCACTATGTCTGGGTCGGCCTCACTAACTCTTTCTTTTATCTCTTCTGCTTTATTGGATACCTTTGGAAATTTCCAACACTAATACAATACTGTTGTATTATTATTAACTATTACTAAAATATACTAATTACTGTAGTAACTAAAATTAACTAACAGTAGTGTTCACATGAACTAATAATTGTATCTGTACAATAATGCTGGAATTCTTACGTAACCAAGCGCCAGTATTGCCTCAGATTCTACCAAGTTAAACACATTTATATCCAGTGTGTTAGAGAATTGAATGTGATTCTCTAACATCATCAGTATTCCGTGTGATAATTATTTACAGATAACATAACTCCCAAATAATGCCAAATCTAGAGTTTTTAGTTACAACTGTTATCAAGTAATAAATTTAACGTCACGCGTGAATGCCATGGAGAGAACTAAAATCATCTCCATTTCTCGTTTACCATTGTAAGACGAGAAAGTAATAATATTTAGCTCCCTAAAATTACAACCCAGTCTTTATCAGAGCATTTTAGCCACAACTGCGCGAAATAATATTATTCGTGATAAATAATTTCTGTGGCGAATGCGAGACGCTGGGGAGAGGGAGACGCCATTGTTGTGTTGGACGACAGCTCGAGGAGAAGCCGCCAGTGTGCGGCGTGAAGACTTGTTGCGGAATTGAGCAACTCGTTTTGGTGTCAGAGTCTAGGATACGTTACAGTGAATTGTCAGCAAGATTTAACCTGATATTCATCCCAGAACTAGTTAATTTGTTCTACGTGATCCATCGTGACCGGCCAAATAAGCGCGTCGACAGCCAAGCCAAGCTAGCTACCACGTGTTCGCCATTGTGACGCTAGAGCCTGGGACGCGGTTTCGGCAAGCTTCAACTTATACAGTACCCTATTAGCTAAGTATATATATAACTCCCTTTTGATGCATCATTAGAGATTGTATATGGCAGGGTAGCTTGTCGTTACGTCGAGCGACATAAACAAACCACATGTTAGTATTCTAAATTAATTTTATTCCCAATGTTCTTGAATATAGATATTTAGTAGCCTAGTACATTGCTACGTAATATCCTTTGAAGTCGTCTTCAAGCTAAGACTTTTCGTATTCCTTTGATTATTCTGTATGCACTGGAGATAATACGTGTTTATTATAATAATTAATTTCTGATATTAATTATCTATATTCTTATTGGTGATAAATTTTCTATTGATTCTTTAATTGGTCATAAGATTAGGTTATTACACAATGAACTGGTGTACGAACCACACTAGTTCCTAGACATATATGAAGTTCTAGCAATAACCCCCCAATGTAGGTGTTTGAGGCTTTGATTCCAGTAAATTATTTATACAGCCCATTAAATACTCAAGTGATTATATTTCCTAGTATTTACCCATAGTCACTGGTTCTTCCAGGAATTTCTAATGATCACATTTTATTAGTTTCCCTCTTTACTATAAAAGCGGGTGGTCCTTCGTAATTGATTTCATTACTTTAATAATTAAATAAATAGAGTCAAGCCCCAAATGTCCCACAGATACCCCATCACCATTGGTGTACCAAACCTTGAGACTCTTCTTGGAAACTCTGGTGCCAGAGTTCCCCCTTTCGCCGGGGGTCTGGGGGGGGGTACTAGGGGGGGGTTGTCTGGGGGGCGAGTGGTGGCTGTTGGGGAGTCTGGAGGGGTGCTAGGGGGGGTTCCTGGGAGTGCCTGGTAGGCGAATGGGGTCTGGGCATCTAGGGGGGTAGAAAGGGCATAATGGGTCTGAACGTTAGGGAGAGTCTGAATGGCATAGGGGGGTTGAAAAATAGAGTGAGACTGAGAGTCAGATAGAGGTTGAGAGGTTGGGGGGGAGAGGGATATTGAGGGCAAAGGGCTGAGAGGAGAATGGAGCATGGGTGCTGGGAGTGGAAGAGAGAGAGTATTAGTTAAGGGGGAATCGGGGGTATGTGGGGGTTTTGGGGTAGAAGAGAGGAAGAGGGAGATGGGGGAAGGTGTTAGGGGTCCCAAGGTGAGGGGGTTAAATGTGGGCTGGAGGTGCATAGGAAGGGTGAGGGTTGGGTGGGGTTTGGGGGTGAGTTGAAGAGGGTGGGGGGGGGGGGGGAGTTTTGTGTGTGTGTGTGTGTGTGTGTGTGTGTGTGTGTGTGTGTGTGTGTGTGTGTACTCACCTAGTTGTGTTTGCGGGGGTTGAGCTCTGGCTCTTTGGTCCCACCTCTCAACCGTCAATCAGATTCCTGAGCCTATTGGGCTCTATCATATCTACACTTGAAGCTGTGTATGGAGTCAGCCTCCACCACATCACTTCCTAATGCATTCCATTTGTCAACCACTCTGACACTAAAAAAGTTCTTTCTAATATCTCTGTGGCTCATTTGGGCACTCAGTTTCCACCTGTGTCCCCTTGTGCGTGTGCCCCTTGTGTTAAATAGACTGTCTTTATCTACCCTATCAATTCCCTTCAGAATCTTGAATGTGGTGATCATGTCCCCCCTAACTCTTCTGTCTTCCAGCGAAGTGAGGTTTAACTTCCGTAGTCTCTCCTCGTAGATCATACCTCTCAGCTTGGGCACTAGTCTGGTGGCAAACCTTTGAACCTTTTCCAGAACCTTTGTGTGTGTGTGTGTGTGTGTGTGTGTGTGTGTGTGTGTGTGTGTGTGTGTGTGTGTGTGTGTGTGTGTGTGTGTGTGTGTGTGTGTGTGTCACACAGTGACTGCCCAGACAGGTACAAGAAGAGTGTCGTTAACGCTTATGTCGACCGTGCTCTCAGCCACAGCTCAGGATGGAAGCAAGTCGATGAAGAACTCTGTAGGGTAAGGCAGGTCCTAGTCAACAACGGCTTCTCTAATGGTTTCGTTGAAGACATCATAAGAAGGAAGATGAAACGCCATGCAACCTCTGAAGAGACAACTAACACAACACCTATACCCCCTATTAGACTATTTTACAGGAACTTCTTTTCCACAGCTCATAAAACAGAGGAAAGGGTCCTGAAAGATATTGTTAATAGAAACGTTATCCCTTCAGACAAAAATCAGAAGATACAATTGACGATCTACTATAAAACCAAGAAAACGGCCAACCTACTCATGAGAAACTCTCCAGACACAAAGCAGAACGCTTTAAAATGTCGTCTATGCCTTCAAATGCCCACTTGGGGACTGTAAGCCTCAAAGAATTCAGTATATAGGCAAGACAACAACATCTCTATCCAGGCGATTAACGATGCATAAGCAACAGGGCTCCATTAAGGAACATATAATCTCTTCCCATAACCAGACCATCATCAGAGAAGTCTTAACAAAAAACACAGAAATCATCGATAGATACAGTGATAGCAGGCAGCTAGATATCTGCGAGGCACTACACATTAAGAAGTCGACACCAGCAATCAACAGCCAATTAATGCACAACTATATTCTACCAACTTCAAGACTCAGCACCAATATAGAAGCATCAAGAAATATGGGCCAATAGGCCCTCTGCTGTTACTTCCATTCTTCCCTTTAACTTGCAAAATATTATACCCAATGTTTCGTGTTCTGTCTTGTGTTGAAAGTTTGTTTTCACCTCATCCAAAACTGTTGTAACATATAACCTCACCCAAATGCAGGTATAAAAAATCGAAAATGTTTAAGCTCTGTTCAGTTATAGTTGTGTGTGTGTAAACTAAAGTCTTTGAAAATGTAATAAGTTTTACGAAATGCGCTCAAGTGTTGCGTCAGACTAGAAATAAAACTGAATTTTGGAGATTTGATTTTTCAGTTATCATCAACAGTGAAGAAAAATGTAAGAAACATTGAGAAAATTCGTGTTAGAATTATTAATTTTACTTTTTCGGTCATATTTAATAATATATGTCTACAGGAAAGACTGCTACCTATATATATTTATATATATATATATATATATATATATATATATATATATATATATATATATATATATATATATATATATATATATATATACATATATATTAGTATATTTCCAAAAGAATTAGAAGCAAACTCTGGAGGGTTTGCTTCTTATTTTTCCTAAACTCTCTCTCTTTAAGCCTACTTTCTTTATTCTATATTGTTCTCATCTCCAACTCTATGTTACATCTCATCACGCTCCTTAAAACCCTCTCTCTCTCTCTGTCAAAAACACAGGGGGAGGAGCTTACAAACTTTATGACCCTTTCACCCACTCACCTGCATCTTCCGACTTCAGACTCCTCCCTCAACTCGCTCCTCCATTCACACTCTTTCTTCTCATCTTCAAAAAAAAAAAAAAGCAGCACGACCTTCTCTCAACCTTTTCACGACTACACACACAACACTCGAATACTTCTTGCTCCTCCCATTCATCTCTCAGCCAATCACAGTCCTACTTTTTCTTCTTCAAACAAAAAAAAAAAAAAAAGTACAGCTTCACAACGTTCTCACACAACTTTCACAAAACCTTACTCACCTGTCTCTTCCTATATTTATCGTACATCTGGCAACACGTCCCCTTCCACCACCCTATATTGCCCCAAACGTTCCCGCAACGTTATCACAACTTTCGACGTGGCCAAAACCCCTACATCCCAAAATAGAGGGGACGCACTACGTCATAAATCTCTCACCATGAACAGAAAAAAGATAAAAAAATAAAAAAAAATAAAAAAATCACAATTTCAAATTAGTGATTAGTTATATTAAAATATAACTAATTGTTATTTTATTCATTATGTTTTAGAATGGCATATAACATTCATGTTCCTTGTTAAAAAATATAGTTTGAGAGTACAGTTTACTGTAAAACATTTTTTAAATGTCGCCATCCAAATATATGCAAAATTTGGATGCAAAAAATTTATAACTGCAAATGTTATGGCTTTATGACTACACAACAAAAAGGAAACCTTAGAACTTAGAACCACTTCTCAGTGTCAGGCGAACTTCAGTACAGTCTGTGAACCATTTCCATGTGGCGGTAAACCATTTCTCTGCAGAAGGTGAACTGATTCACCCTGCAGTAGGTGAATCACTTCAATGTATCAGGTGAACCATTTCCCTGCCGCAGATGAACCACTTCCCTGCAGTAGGTGAATCACTTCAATGTATCAGGTGAACCATTTCCCTGCGACAGATGAACCATTTCCCTGTGACAAGTGAACTTTTCCTTGCAGCAGGTGAACCATTTCCCTGCGTCAGGTAAACCATTGTCCTGCTGCAGGTGAAGCACTTCCCTGCAGTACATGAACCACTTCACTGCTGCAGCTGAACCATTTCCCTGTGACAGGTGAGCTATTAACAACTGTTTAGTTTGTGCCTGTAGCTCTCTTGTAGTGGGAGAGGAATTCAGTACATATGGCTTCGTTTTTTCTTTTTTCTATTATGAAATATAAATGTCTACCGCCACGAGCTATGCTATAGAGCGTATGTGCAGTGCTGCTGCTCAAGTTGGTCTCCTTTTTCTTGAGATATATGCAAGAGTTGTTATATTCTTGTACAGCCACTAGTACGGGTAGCATTTCGGGAGGGTCCCTGGAATACGATCCCCGCCGCGAAGAATTGTTTTTATAACCAAGTACACATTTTACTGTTGAGTTAAATAGAGGTTACGGTTAAGGATTTGCGCCCAGTAAATCCTCCTCGGCCAGGATACGAACCCATGACAAAGCGCTCGCGAAACGCCAGGCGAGTATCTTACCACTGCATCACGGAGACTACTTGTAGGAGTGTGGTCACACTTGGACGAAAATGCACATTTGCGCGCAGTGTTAACTCTGCAGTTAACAACTCCTGCTGAGTTGAGTGCTGGCAATATGCAGTCAAAGAATGAGGTCACCACATGTGTGACCACGTGCGTCCAACAGAACTATTTCAATGTGACACGTGAACCTTTTCCCTGCAGAAAGTGAACCATTTCCCTGCTGTAGTTGAACCCCATCCCTGCAGAAGGTGAACCATTTCCCTATGGCAGATGAAACATTTCCTGCGGCAGATGAACCACTTCCCTACGGCAGGTGAACCATTTCTCTGTGGCAGGTGAACCATTTCCCTGTGGCAGGTGAACCATTTCCTTGTGGCAGGTGAACCACTTCCCTGTAACACGGGACGGAGTATTGGCTCTCTCTTGTCCTTTACCCGACCCGTAATAAACTTACTTAAACTTAATTCCAAGACCCCATAGCTAACTCTCAGCTGAGTCCCACGCCACGTGGTCTTAGACGTTTGATCGTCTAAGATTCTACAGACACGTAATGTCGACACCAGGCTTTCTAGCAAACTCAAGGATCTTCTGCCTGCCACCACCTACCAAACAAAACGACACAAATTAATTAATCGGGGTTTGGACCAATTAATCAATCATTAAACCCTTAGGAGCTTAATCCCCCAAAGTACTTGGAAAAGAGGGATGAATTTACGTTAAGTGTGGGAATTACTCAAACAAAACAAAGGGATATATTTGATAGCATGACTTGCTTGCAGTATTCAGACTAATTCATTCCAATAACCCAGACTCGTAGAGACCACGGCCAGTAAGTAAGTAATTATCAAAAGAGGGCACCAAACAAGACCACGGCCAGGACAATAATTACATAATATCATTGATGGATCATATCATTACTCAAAAATACGAACGGGAAAATCTTAACAGAGTTTATTAATCAAAACTAAGCAATATAAAATAAAGAGAATCACTCCCTAAGCTATCACTCCCTAATCTGAAACTAGAAAAAAAGAGG
>NC_091187.1:27266714-27311714 GCF_040958095.1 Procambarus clarkii
CAAGTAAACAGATCTTACAATACTATTGTAATACTTACAATATATATATATATATATATATTTATATATATATATATATATATATATATATATATATATATATATATATATATATATATATATATATATATATGTAGCCAGTGCGTTCTGGCTACTAGGTACGACATATATATATATAATATATATATGTCGTACCTAGTAGCCAGAACGCACTTCTCGGCCTACTATGCAAGGCCCGATTTGCCTAATAAGCCAAGTTTTCCTGAATTAATATATTTTCTCAATTTTTTTTCTTATGAAATGATAAAGCTACACATTTCATTATGTATGAGGTCAATATTTTTTTATTGAGTTAAAATTAACGTAGATATATGACCGAACCTAACCAACCCTACCTAACCTAACCTAACCTATCTTTATAGATTAGGTTAGGTTAGGTAGCCGAAAAGGTTAGGTTAGGTTAGGTTAGGTAGGTTAGGTAGTTGAAAAACAATTAATTCATGAAAACTTGGCTTATTAGGCAAATCGGGCCTTGCATATTAGGCAGAGAAGTGCGTTCTGGCTACTAGGTACGACATATATATATATATATATACATCTGAAAACTCACACCCCAGAAGTGACTCGAACCCATACTCCCACAACTGGTATGTACAGGGACGCCTTAATCCGCTTGACCATCACGACCGGACATAAGGAAGTGATAGCCGAGGCTATATGAACCACTTCCCCGCCGGCACTCGGATGGTGGTGGTTCATATAGCCTCGGCTATCACTTCCTTATGTCCGGTCGTGATGGTCAAGCGGATTAAGGCGTCCCTGTACATACCAGTTGTGGGAGTATGGGTTCGAGTCACTTCTGGGGTGTGAGTTTTCAGTTGTATATAGTCCTGGGGACCATTCAGGCTTGTTTGCATATATATACATGTATATATATATATATATATGTATATATATATATGTATATACACATATATATATATATATATATACATATATATATATATATATATATATATATATGTATATATATATATATATATGTATATACATATATATATATATATATATATATATATATATATATATATATATATGTAGCCAGTGCGTTCTGGCTACTAGGTACGACATATATTGCATCATTTGATATATATATATATATATATATATATATATATATATATATATATATGTATATATATATATATATATATATATATATATATATATATATATATATATATATATATATATATATATGTCGTACCTAGTAGCCAGAACTCACTTCTCAGCCTACTATGCAAGGCCCGATTTGCCTAATAAGGCAAGTTTTCATGAATTAATTGTTTTTCGACTACCTAACCTACCTAACCTAACCTAACCTAACGTTTTTGGCTACGTAACCTAGCCTAACCTATAAAGATAGGTTAGGTTAGGTTAGGTAGGGTTGGTTAGGTTCTGTCATATATCTACGTTAATTTTATCTCCAATAAAAAAAATTGACCTCATATATAATGAAATGGGTAGCTTTATCATTTGATAAGAAAAAAACTAGAGAAAATATATTAATTCATGAATACTTTGCTTATTAGGCAAATCGGGCCTTGCATAGTAGGCTGAGAAGTGCGTTCTGGCTACTAGGTACGACATATATATATATATATATATATATATATATATATATATATATATATATATATATATATATATATATGTATATACATATATATATATACATATATATATATATATATATATATATACATATATATATATATATATATATATATACATATATCTATATATATATATATATGTCGTACCTAGTAGCCAGGTACGGCTACTTAGGTAGGGTTCGTTAGGTTCGGTCATATATCTACGTTAATTTTAACTCAAATAAAAAAAATTGACCTCATACATAATGAAATGGGTAGCTTTATCATTTCATAAGAAAAAAAATAGAGAAAATATATTAATTCAGGAAAACTTGGCTTATTAGGCAAATCGGGCCTTGCATAGTAGGCCGAGAAGTGCGTTCTGGCTACTAGGTACGACATATATACATATATATATGTTGTACCTATTAGCCAGAACTTCGTACTTGTCCTACTTACGCTATTTGCCTAATAAGCAAAGTTTTTCTGAATTTAAAACTTTTTCTAATTTTTTTCTTATGAAATGGTAAATCTTTCCATTTCATTATGCATTATATAATTTGTTTAAATGTGAGGTTAAACTAACGTAGATATATGACCGAACCTAACCTAACCTAACCTATCTTAACCTAACCTAAACTAACACAACTAAGTCAATAAATTATGGATTTAATATAATTTAATAATAATAATTCAAACAAACTAATTGGAAACAATTTATTGAAAATATAGAAAATTACTCGGCCTATTAGGCAAATTGAGCCTTGCATAATAGGCCGAGAAGTGCATTCTGGCTAATAGATACGACATATATATATATATATATATATATATATATATATATATATATATATATATATATATATATATATATATATATATATATATATATATATATATATATATATATATGTCGTACCTAGTAGCCAGAACTCACTTTTTGGCCTACTATGCAAGGCCCGATTTGCCTAATAAGCCAAGTTTTCATGAATTAATTGTTTTTCGACTACCTAACCTACCTAACCTAACCTAACCTAACTTTTTCGGCTACCTAACCAAACCTAACCTATAAAGATAGGTTAGGTTAGGTTAGGTAGGGTTGGTTAGGTTCGGTCATATATCTACGTTAATTTTAACTCCAATAAAAAAAATTGACCTCATACATAATGAAATGGGTAGCTTTATCATTTCATAAGAAAAAAATTTGAAAAAATATATTAATTCAGAAAAACTTGGCTTATTAGGCAAATCGGGCCTTGCATAGTAGGCCAAAAAGTGAGTTCTGGCTACTAGGTACGACATATATATATATATATATATATATATATATATATATATATATATATATATATATATATATATATATATATATATATATATATATATATATATATGTCGTACCTAGTATCCAGAACGCACTTCTCAGCCTACTATGCAAGGCCCGATGCCTAATAAGCCAATAATAAGCCAAGTTTTCCTGAATTAATATATTTTCTCTAATTTTTTTCTTATGAAATGATAAAGCTACCCATTTCATTATGTATGAGGTAAATTTTTTTTTATTGGAGTTAAAATTAACGTAGATATATGACCGAACCTAACCAGCCCTACCTAACCTAACCTAACCTATCTTTATAGGCAAGGTTAGGTTAGGTAGCCGAAAAAGTTAGGTTAGGTAGGTTAGGTAGTCGAAAACAATTAATTCATGAAAACTTGGCTTATTAGGCAAATCGGGCCTTGCATAGTAGGCTGAGAAGTGCGTTCTGGCTACTAGGTACGACATATATATATATATATATATATATATATATATATATATATATATATATATATATATATATATATATATATATATATATATATATATATATATATATATATATATCCAGCAATCAACAGCCAATTAATGCACAACTATATTCTACCCACTTCAAAACTCCGAACCAATATAGAAGCATCATGAGGAAGTATGGGCCAATAGGCCCTTTGAAGTTACTTCCATTCTTCCCTCTCTTTTATCCAATTTATACCCATTGCACCGTGTTCTGTTTTGTGTTGGTCAAAAGTTTGTTCACCTCATCCAAAACTGTTGCAACATATCACCTCACCCAAAAGAGAGTATATAAGACAAGCTGTTCATTGTTAGCAGTAAGTAAAACTCTCTTTAGTGTTTTCAGGTTACGGTTGTATGTGTGTGTGTGTAAACTGAAGTCTTTGAAAATGTAATAAGTTATTACGAAACGTGTTCAAGCATCGCGTCAGACTAGAAATAAAAATGAATTTTGGAGATTTGATTTTTCAATTATCATCGACAGTAAAAAGAATCTTAATAAATATTGAGAAAATTCGTGTTAGAATTATTAATCTTACTTTTTCGGTCATATTTACAACATATATATATATATATATATATATATATATATATATATATATATATATATATATATATATATATATATATATGTCGTACCTAGTAGCCAGAACTCACTTCTCAGCCTACTATTTAAGGCCCGATTTGCCTAATAAGCCAAGTTTTCCTGAATTAATATATTTACTATAATTTTTTTCTTATGAAATGATAAAGCTACCCTTTTCACTATGTATGAGGTCAATTTTTTTTTATTGGAGTTAAAATTAACGTAGATATATGACCGAACCTAACCAACCCTACCTAACCTAACCTAACCTATATATATAGGTAAGGTTAGGTTAGGTAGCCAAAAAAAGCTAGGTTAGGTTAGGTTAGGTACGTTAGGTAGACGAAAAAACATTAATTCATGAAAACTTGGCTTATTAGGCAAATAGGGCCTTGCATAGTAGGCTGAGAAGTGAGTTCTGGCTACTAGGTACGACATATATATATATATATATATATATATATATATATATATATATATATATATATATATATATATATATATATTTATAAAAATATATATATATATATTTATATATATAATATATATATATATATATATTTATATATATAATATATATATATATATAAATATATATTTATATATATATATATATATATATATATATATATATATATATATATATATATATATATATATATATATATATATATATATATATATATATATGTCGTACCTAGTAGCCAGAACGCACTTCTCAGCCTACTATGCAAGGCCCAATTTGCCTAATAAGCCAAGTTTTCATGGATTAATGGTTTTTCGTCTACCTAACCTACCTAACCTAACCTAACCTAACGTTTTCGGGTACCTAACCTAACCTTACCTATAAAGATAGGTTAGGTTAGGTTAGGTAGGGTTGATTAGGTTCGGTCATATATGTTCGTTAATTTTAACTCAAATAAAAAAAAATTGACCTCATACATAGAGAAAAGGGTTGCTTTATCATTTCATAAGAAAAAAATTAGAGAAAATACATTAATTCAGGAAAGCTTGGCTTATTAGGCAAATCGGGCCTTGCATAGTAGGCTGAGAAGTACGTTCTGGCTACTAGGTACGACATATATATATATATATATATATATATATATATATATATATATATATATATATATATATATATATATATATATATATATATATATATATATATATATGTCGTACCTAATAGCCAGAACGCACTTCTCAGCCTACTATTCAAGGCCCGATTTGCCTAATAAGCCAAGTTTTCATGAATTAATGTTTTTTCGTCTACCTAACCTACCTAACCTAACCTAACCTAGCTTTTTATGGCTACCTAACCTAACCTTACCTATAAATATAGGTTAGGTTAGGTTAGGTAGGGTTGGTTAGGTTCGGTCATATATGTTCGTTAATTTTAACTCAAATAAAAAAAAATTGACCTCATACATAGAGAAAGGGTTGCTTTATCATTTCATAAGAAAAAAATTATAGTAAATATATTAATTCAGGAAAACTTGGCTTATTAGGCAAATCGGGCCTTGAATAGTAGGCTGAGAAGTGAGTTCTGGCTACTAGGTACGACATATATATATATATATATATATTTATAAAAATATATATATATATATATATATATATATATTTATATATATATATATATATGTTGTATATATATATATATATATATATATATATATATATATATATATATATATATATATATATATATATATATATATATATATATATATATATATATATATATATGTTGTACCTAGTAGCCAGAACGTCGTACTCGGCCTGCTATGCAAAGCCCGATTTGCCTAATAAGCCAAGTTTTCCTGAATTAATATATTTTCTCTAATTTTGTTCTTATTAAATGATAAAGCTACCCATTTAATTATGTATGAGGTCAATTTTTTTTTATTGGAGTTAAAATTAATGTAGATATATGACCGAACCTAACCAACCCTACCTAACCTAACCTAATCTATCTTTATAGGTTAGGTAGCCGAAAAATTTAGGTTAGGTTAGGTTAGGTAGGTTAGGTAGTTGAAAAACAATTAATTCATGAAAACTTGGCTTATTAGGCAAATTGGGCCTTGCATAGTAGGCTGAGAAGTGCGTTCTGGCTACTAGGTACGACATATATATATATATATATATATATATATATATATATATATATATATATATATATATATATATATATATATATATATATATATATATATATATATTTTGTGACGATAATCTCTTTCAAGAGAGATTAAGCCTGCTCTTCTCTACATAAAGTTACGTATGTTATACAACATTAAGATGTTACCTGCAAGATATGCCTACCAGTAGCACAAAACGTTTTGACCAGGAGGCAAACGTACCCTAGACTCCCCCCTACTCCACACTCCCTCCATCAAGCAGCAAACTACCATTCCTAGCTTGCCTGCTTCTGGTTGGTGACTCGCCGACTGCACATCTGCACCTCAGCGCCCTTGAAGTCGATGTCTGGGCTTGAACCAGCCACTGAAGTCAGAATATCCTTGTGCTCTCAAGCCGTGAACAACTAACTGATATACGCTATCAGGTGGATGTTTCTCAGCTAGCGCTATATTCTCAACACCTGTTTAATCACTTTGTCTTTATACTGTAGAGTAACGTCATCCCTATTCTTCATTTATGTTATATGTTTTTGACTTGTTTGTTTGCACTGTACATAGCCAAGAGATTGTCTTTGTTTTTTATTTGTTTTCTATATTAATTAAAGTTTCATTGTTCATACTATGTGTTTTGCGTGTCTTCCCTTACTTTACCACAGAAAAACAGCCAAGCAGTCTATCTTTTTTTGTAAGTGTGACTAGGCATTGACACCAGCCATTAGAGGGACTGCCGAACATCTACACTCCTACACTTTCCCGTCACATTTAATGGGGGTCTGTCCTAGGAGCTTCACTCAGGTACTAGTACCAGAACATCAATTTGTGGTAAGCGTACTTGGCTTTGATACAGTTGCTTTTCAACATTTTCATTACTTTTAATATTTATATGGTGCTGTGTGTATTGTGCATTCCGAGAGTAGCATATTGTGAGTGTTGGATAACTTTGGATTACGAGGTGTCTGAAGGCCTCAGTCATTCTCTTAATTGGTCATCCCTCCCTCCGTGTTATTACTCATGTTTTCCACCGTTTGTCCCTAGGATATTTCTCAATCTCAGACAGATCATCATTTTGGTTACCCGGGTACTTTGGTTTGTCTTCGGGTCAAAGCACCCTATCTTCGGCAATCCGACCGAAGGAGGATAAAGAGGGGCCATAGTTCCTCTTGCACGGACTACGTTGCTGAGTTGGGACTTCAACAGCAGTTCTCGTCACCAGTTGACACTCGCACCCCTACACGTCGGTCAGAGATGATGATATTTACTTATGTAGGGAATTAGCTTTCTTTTTCCAGAGCACAAAGTTCGCCAATTCTGTAAGTACCATATTTCATTTAGTGGGAAAACCCTTGCTTCTGTCCTATAGAGACTCGGCAAGGTATGCCTACATTCTTGGACTACCTAATTCACTTTTGAAACAATTAAATGTTTCATTTGTTTTAGAAACTATCAGTTTCATTTATTTAGTAGGATTTTCTTGCTCTTATTCTCTTACATTGAGTACCGGGTACAAGATTTCCTGCGCTTTTGATTGACTAATCATTTACCATACTAAAATTAACTTTAATTGTTAAATATAAAATTCCACAGGATAGTTACCAGTGGCCACGTTATCCTGTTACTGACACTTCCATATCACAAGTATTCGTTGTACATTTATT
Organism: Procambarus clarkii; assembly: GCF_040958095.1. Classification (NCBI taxonomy): domain Eukaryota; kingdom Metazoa; phylum Arthropoda; class Malacostraca; order Decapoda; family Cambaridae; genus Procambarus; species Procambarus clarkii. The sequence goes on from NC_091187.1 coordinate 27,274,583, forward strand.
TGCTATTTTTTACCATGTCTCGTCTCAAAGCTTTTCGTAACAATCCAGCAGGTGAAATTGGGAACTTAAGTCGTGCCAAGAGGACCGAATTACAAACTCTTGCGCACGAGTATCAACTAGATGTTCCCCATGGAGCCAACAAAAATGAATTGCACAATTTAATATTGGATCACCTCTTAGATGAAGGGAAGATTGACTCTGAAACTCACGAAAATTATTCTATTGCAGATAGACATGCTTTGACAACTATGAAACTCAAGCTCGAACTTGTAAAGATCGAGCGGGAGCAACAAAAAGAAGCCCTCCAATAACAAAAGGAAGTTCTACAAATGAGGGAAAGAGAGGCTGCAATCAGGAAAGAAGAGCAAGAACGAGAGATGGCCCTCAAAGAACGAGAGCTTCCCTACTCCGTGAGCGTCAGCAAGAACAGCTTGAAGCAAGAAAACGTGACCTGGAAATCCAACGGGAGTACAGTAAACAGCAAGCTGATAGTGCTCTCGAATACCGACGACAAGAACTAGCGTTGGAAGCTACACACTACACTCAACGCCAACAAGCTACCGCTAGTCTTCCCGTAAGTTTCAATGTCTCCCATGCAAGTAAGTTAATGCCACCATTCGTTGAGACAGAGATTGATATATTTTTCACCACTTTTGAGACCCTAGCTAAAAAACTTAGGTGGCCTGCAGATCAATGGTCTACCCTTCTCAGAGTGCATCTCACAGGTAGAGCTGCGGTTACTCTCAGTACCTTAGCGTCTGAGAATGACTACCAGACCCTGAAGCAAGCAGTTTTGGACGCCTACCTTCTCTCCACCAAAAGCTACAGACGAAAATTCCGTGATTGTCTAAAGGCAAGGACCACCACCTTTCTAGAATTTGCCAATACCAAGAAAAGATATTTCATGAAATGGCTGGAAGCAGCACATGTCTCTACATTTTCAGAACTCGTCAACCTCATGCTAGTTGAGGAATTCTTGAGACGTGTTCCCCCTTCTGTCCGTTTATATTTAGCAGACAAAGAAGAAACCGACTACATCAGATGTGCGAAGTCAGCTGACACCTACAGCCTCATCCACCGGCTTACACCAGAACCACCTTCCAGTAAGAAGTCTGGGACAGTTATGATAAAGTGAGTGCCGATCAAGCGCATATGGTCCCCAGGACTATATGCGACTGAAAATTCACACCCCAGAAGTGACTCGAACCCATACACCCAGGAGCAACACAACTGGTAACTACAGGACGCCTTAATTCAGGCTTGTTCGCATTTGTGTTCCTCACGTGTGCCCCAAAGAATGAGGTGATTTGATAAAATGCTGTGCTCAAGATTACCATCCGAGTGCCGGCGGGGAAGTGATTCAAATAGCTTCGGCTATCACTTCCTTATGTCCGGTTGTGATGGTCAAGCGGATTAAGGCGTCCTGTAGTTACCAGTTGCGTTGCTCCTGGGTGTATGGGTTCGAGTCACTTTTGGGGTGTGAGTTTTCAGTCGCATATAGTCCTCGGGACCATTCAGGCTTGTTTGCATTTGTGTTCCTCACGTCTGCCCCAAAGAATGAGGTGATTTGATAAAATGCTGTGCCCAAGATTACCATCCGAGTGCTGGCGGGGAAGTGGTTCAAATAGCTTCGGCTATCACTTCCTTATGTCCGGTCGTGATGGTCAAGCGGATTAAGGCGTCCTGTAGTTACCAGTTGCGTTGCTCTTGAGTGTATGGGTTCGAGTCACTTCTGGGGTGTGAGTTTTCAGTCGCATATAATCCTCGGGACCATTCAGGCTTGTTCGCATTTGTGTTCCTCACGTGTGCCCCAAAGAATGAGGTGATTTGATAAAATGCTGTGCCCAAGATTACCATCCAAGTGCCGGCGGGGAAGTGGTTCAAATAGCTTCGGCTATTACTTCCTTATGTCCGGTCGTGCAACCCGTTCTCGCAAATTCGTATATTCAATATTGACTTATTAACTGCGTGCATAGGTGATATACTAAACATAATAGATACCCTTAAAAAGCTTCATAGAAAACACCGACCTTACCTAACCTTGTTAGTATCTTAAGATAAGCATCTTATTGCTTCGTAATTACAATTATTACTTAACCTATACCTATAATAGGTTAAGTAACAATTGTAATTACGAAGCTATAAGATGCTTATCTTAAGATACTAACAAGGTTAGGTAAGGTCAGTGTTTTCTATGAAGCTTTTTAAGGGTGTCTATTATGTTTAGTAGGTCACCTATGCACTTATTTAATAAGTCAATATTGACTTTACGAATTTGCGAGAACGGGTTGGGTCGTGATGGTCAAGCGGATTAAGGAGTCCTGTAGTTACCAGTTGCGTTGCTCCTGGGTGTATGGGTTCGAGTCACTTCTGGGGTGTGAGTTTTCAGTCGCATATAGTGTTGGGGACCATTCAGGCTTGTTCGCATTTGTGTTCCTCACGTGTGCCCCAAAGAATGAGGTGATATGATAAAATGCTGTGCCCAAGATTACCATCCGAGTGCCGGAGGGGAAGTGGTTCAAATAGCTTCGGCTATCACTTCCTTATGTCTGGTCGTGATGGTCAAGCGGATTAAGGCGTCCTGTAGTTACCAGTTGCATTGCTCCTAGGTGTATGGGTTCGAGTCACTTCTGGGGTGTGAGTTTTCAGTTGCATATAGTCCTGGGGACCATTCAGGTTTGTTCGCATATATATATATACATATATATATATATATATATATATATATATATATATATATATATATATATATATATATATATATATATATATATATATATAAAACCTGTCAGCAGGTTTTCTTTTATGCATGTCTCATTGAATATGACAGCATATTCCGTATTTAATATTTTCTGATTTAGGGCTTCTATCCCTCTTACTAATGCTCTTTCATCAGGGTTCAGCTGGAAGAGAAGTTCACCAAAAGTCATGTTGTTTTAAAGGTGAAGAAAGGAACTGAATAACAGAAGAATGTATTACACTTATTATAAAATCGCACAACGTTTCGAACCTTCATGGTTCATTCTCAATTGATAAGAAATTAAAGATCTCGTTGGATTTATACCAGTATGGGTATAATACCAGTAATTCGATTTATTGGATTTATTCCAGTAATTCGATGCTACTTGCTTACCAACATCCTCCATCACCTTTTGGTCTTGTTCCCTTGAGACAACCATCGTCACTGGGCGAATGTTCTGTCCTTGGTACAGCTTCGCCATGTGCACGTGTACCAACATCTGCTTCTTTTTCCTGTCTGGAGTGCTAAGAATATAGTTAGAAGCATTAACTTTCTTGAGGACAGAGTAAGGACCAATAAATTTGGTACTTAAGCTTCCTGTTACTGTTGGAGAACATGCCAGTAGTAAGTTTCCTACCTGAAAATTCCTGGGTGTCGCTTTGCTGTCGTATTTCTTCTTGGCAGTTACCTGAGTATGTAACAGGTTCTCTTTGGCTCGCTTCCATGCAGCGAACAACCTGCCTTTGTGCGTAGATAACCAGTTCAGCGCATCCATGTGGTTCTCTTTGTCTAACCAGTGGTCCTTGATCAACTCCAATGGTCCTCTCACTGGATGATCATACACCATCTCGAATGGAGATAGTCCCAGAGATTTCTTAGGTACAGATCTTAGGGCAAAGAGGAGGTAAATACAGAAGACACTGAAGAAATATATGACTAGGTGATGAACAGCTTTTGCAGTCATGCAATGTCCGGAAAATAATTCATCATGAGCTGCTTCCAACAGCTTAGTCCTGAACATTGAGGGCACGAGTACCTGTGTATATCCCTCTGGAGTCTGGGGGTGTTCTTGATCGATACCTCCGGCACTGTACCTTGTCCCTCGAGAAGTACTAGTCACCTGCCTTTAAACTGGTCTCTATGGTATCTGCGAAAGCTTTCACCTGGGGTTCCTTCACTTACTCTTCAATCAAGGTTGCTCTAGTCCAGTGCTTCGGTTCTGAAGTAGAGTCTAGAGAGTTAGATGTAGTACTGTCGGCAATCTGTGGTATAAGTGTAGGGTTAAACAAATCATCCAATCCCAACTGAGTCTTTACCTGGGATCTGGCTTGTACTGCTCCACCATTTGTTCTCACTGGAATACATCTTTAGTTCAGGACTGCCCTGGGTGAACTGATTCCTGCCGACCAAGGGACCACCCACATCACTTCTGAGGAGTAAAAGATGAATAGTAAGCAGGAAACTACACAGGTATCAGTAAGATTATAGCCATCTACCGGGGAACAGAAAATGGATTCGGGTGCACTCAACAGATGACGTCGACATCGTTACACCTCCTATCCTAAAAGAATTTGGGTGGTGTGTGTTCAAAAGATATCGTCGACATCGTCACAAATGGGAACGTAAGAATAAAAGGAGAAAGATAAAGAAAAAGAAAAGGGGGGTTTAGGCTTATGTCAGGTCACGTTTGTTAAAAAGGTTAGAGTATTTGAGTATGTACTGTGAAAGGGAAGAGTCAACAGCAACTAGTCCAGGTCTAAGGTTTTTGTTGGGTATGGTGTGTATCAGAGCCTATTCGACAAGACGGCGTCTGTGTAGAGAAGAAGGCAGGAAAAATTATTTTAGAAGAAGACCAATCAATAATATGATTAGAATCCTTAACATGACAGCATTGTTTGTGTCTGCAGACTTAACACTTATTTTGTGTTCCTTAACATCTGTCATTAAATGTGCAGCCAGTCTTTCCAAATTATTGGAGAGGACAAGACGAACAGGAAATAGAGTAGACACCAGCAGCATTAGAAGCAGGAGTAGTGTGAACCAGATTTCTAGGAAGAGTGTTAGTTTATCGAAAGTCGAGCTTTATACCAAGAGGACGAATGGTATTAGTAGTAGTAGTATGGTTTGGTAACCTTTGCTAAGTTTGTCAATTCTAACTCTAGTACTCTTTCGAACCTGTCTTCATTCAGGGGGCGCTTATCCCGCTCTTGACAGTTGGTATTCTAAAAATCACTACCTTCCTCGTCGCCTCCAGCTTGACCTTGCCTCCCTGAAAGCTAACAACTCTATTCTTATCCTTCCGTCCGACAAAGGCAATTCGGTGGTTGTCCTTGACCATGTGACTACCTCAGGGAGGCTGATATCTTGCTCTCTGACTCCTGCACATATACTTCTCTGACATCTAACCTTTTGGATCGTCTTAAACTTTCTTCAACCGCAAACTGAGACAGTTATCTGGTGTTTGTGCTCCTGACTTCGATCTAATAAAACGTTTTCGTGTCATCTGCCCTTCTCTTCCTTATTTGCATGGTCTTCCTAAGACTCATAAACCTGGTGTTCCTCTTCGTCCTATCATTTCTTCAAGGGGCTTTGTCGGCTATAATCTTGCCGATACGATAACTAGGTTTATCGTAGCCTATTATGCACAGTGGTGTGTGCAAGTGCGTGCGTGCTCCAGTGTTTTCTTGCAATTTGGGAGGGTTAAACAAGCAACACCGCAGTTTAAAATTGCACATTTATGAATGAATGTTTGCCAATCACAATGAAACAATAGATGCTAAAGGAAGAACCCATAAATAGTGTTTTTTGAAAATAATAGTGTAGAATCACATGGTGGAAGTGACGAGTGAGGAGGGTAGAGGTAGGCAACATTCTGGCTATTAGGTACCATATATATATATATATATATATATATATATATATATATATATATATATATATATATATATATATATATATATATATATATATATATATATATATATATATATATATATATATGTCGTACCTAGTAGCCAGAACGCACTTCTCATCCTACTATGCAAGGCCCGATTTGCCTAATAAGGCAAGTTTTCATGAATTAATTGTTTTTCGACTACCTAACCTACCTAACCTAACCTAACAACTTTTTCGGCTACCTAACCTAACCTAACCTAACCTATAGAGATAGGTTAGGTTAGGTTAGGTAGGGTTGGTTAGGTTCGGTCATATATCTACATTAATATTAACTCCAATTAAAAAAAAATGACCTCTTACATAATGAAATGGGTAGCTTTATCATTTCATAAGAAAAAAAATACAGAAAATATTTTAATTCAGGAAAACTTGGCTTATTAGGCAAATCGGGCCTTGCATAGTAGGCTGAGAAGTGCGTTCTGGCTACTAGGTATGACATGTATATATATATATATATATATATATATATATATATATATATATATATATATATATTGCTTATTATTATATATTGCTTGGCTTATTAGGCAAATCGGGCCTTGAATAGTAGGCTGAGAAGTGCGTTCTGGCTATTAGGTACGACATATATATATATATATATATATATATATATATATATATATATATATATATATATATATATATATATATATATATATATATATTGCCTAATAAGCCAAGTTTTTCTGGATTTATATATTTTTCGATTTTTTCTTATGAAATATTAAAACTATCCGTTTCATTATGTATGAGTCAAGTTCTGTAAATTTGAGTTAAAACTTATGTAGATATATGACCGAACCTAACCAACCCTACCTAACCTATCTTAACCTAACCTAAACTAACATTACTAAGTCAATAATTTATGTTCTTAACGTAATATAATAATAATATATCAAATAAACCAATGGGAAACAATATTTTGAAAAAAAAGAAAATCATTCGGTCTATTAGGCAATTTGGGCCTTGCATAGTAGGCCGAGAAATGCTTCTGGCTACTAGGTACAACATATGTATTTTGATTGGATATATGCTTCAGTGGGGGGCATGTTTTTGAGCGACTGTGAGACGTACGCAGACTAGCAATGAGGGAGGGAATTAAATAAAATGTCTGAGTGTTGGTGTTTGCTATTTTTAAAAAATTATATAATATTTGCATTGCACTTTGGGACTTCAATAGGAGTTCAGTAGTATTCCAATGTCTGGGGGTCTGATTTCTACGAATGGGTGATGTGAATTTTCACTTTCCTATGCTCAATAAACGATCCTTGAAGATAGATTGACAAAGCTCAAATTACATTCTCTAGAAAGGCGAAGAAGAATTAGGGGGGTGACATGATAGAGATGTGGGAGTAGATGAATGGACATAACAAAGGGGGATATTAATAGCCTATTAATAGTATCAACACGAGACAGATCATGAAACAATGAGTATTAATTGGATGTGTTTTAAATTTCGGAAAAAATCCTGGGTAAAAACTGGTTCGGTAACAGGGTTGAACTTATTTCTTATGTTCAATATGAAATCTTAGCTAGAAAAATGATATTAGAAAATGGGAAACAGTATGGAAATACCTTATTAAGAAAAAGAGCTTATAATGGATGACGTCATTGTACATTAGGCTTGACAGAAGGCAGCCTTTTAATCCCCTTTGTTATAAATAATGAAAATGGGAATAAATACACTATGACAGAAAATGAACTTATTCAGGGAAGATGAAAACTGGATGATGTCATTGACCATTAGCGATGTCTGTGCAGGGTCACCGGGGTAACGAAATTGAAGTGCAATGGGAGCCGGCATTTTAATCCCCTTGAGCAAAATGGCAGTGAGTAGGAGGGTATCTTTCCATTATCATTTTTGCAAAATAATATATGATTGGAGGGAGAGATTGATAACCAATATGAAAATATGAAAACACCAATGCGCCAATGACCGGCAATCAGGAGGGAAATGCAAAAAAAAAAAAAACTGTGCCAATAATCAGCAGGGGGGGGGGGGGGGGGGGAATTTGAAAACACCCCTGCGCCAATGACCGGCAGTCGGGAAAAATCCAAAAAATATCTGCGCCAATGATCGGAATGGGAAAAAAACAAAATTGCCGGTCATTGTGACTATTTACACAGGGAAGATGAAGATTGATCGACCTCATTGACTATTAGCAATGTCTTTGCAGGGTCACCGAGATGACGAAATTTTTGGATGCTGGAAGCCGGCATTTTAATACCCCTGAGCGAAATGGCAGAAAGAAGGCTACCTTTCAATTCCTATTTTTTGGGGAAAATTATATATGATGGAAGGTAGCAGTTGAGAAATTATATTAAAAAAATTGAAAACACCCCAGGACAATGATCGGCCTTGGGGGGAAAAATGGTTACCCCCCTTGCGCCAATGACTGGCATGGGGTAAAAAATGAAACCCCCCCTTGATGCAATGACCAGCATTGGGAAAAATCAAAATTGCCAGTCATTGTGTCTACTTCCACAACTGTTGTTGTTGTTGTTGTTTTAGATAGATTCAGCTACTCGGAACAAAAAGTTCCATGCAGCATGGATTATGGTGAGACCGTCGTACTCACCTGGCACACGAGATGAGCGGGGAGTGAGATTGATTGATGAAGCTTAAGCCACCCAAGAGGTGGCACAGTCATGAATAGCCCGTAAAGGGGGGAGTGAGGGAGGCACGGGTATTAAGTAAGCAAGAGTTAGGTGAGGAGCAGATAAGAGGTGGTAATTCCTAGAATGGGTAAGAGAAAGGCAATAGGTAAGAACAAAAAGAAAAGTATGGGTTGGATGGGTGTAATAATGGGGTGATGGAAGAATGGGAACGTAAAAATAAGAAGAGAAAGAAATAGAAAGAGACAAAAGGGGGTAGGCTTATGTCAGGTCACGTTTGTTACAAGGGTTAGAGTATTTGAGTATGTACTGTGAAAGGGAAGAGTCAACAGCAACAAAGCCAGGACTAAGATTCATGTTGGGTAGGTTGTGTATCAGAGCCGATTCGACCAGACGGTGTCTGTCAAGAGTAAAGGCAGGAAAAATTATTTTAGAAGAAGACCAATCAATAGGATGATTAGAATCCCAAACATTACAGAAGAGAGCATTGTTTGTGTCTGCAAACATGACACTTCTCTTGTGTTCCTTAAGTCTGTCATTTAGTGTTCGGCCAGTTTCCCCAAAGTATTGAAGAGGACAAGACGAACAGGAAATAGAGTAGGCACCAGCAGCATTAGAAGTAGGAGCCAGACTGTGAACCAGATTGTTATAAAGAGTGTTAGTTTGTCGAAAGGCGAGCTTTACGTCAAGAGGACGAAGGGTATTAGTGAAATTTTTGAGTTTAGATATAAAGGGAAGGCAGAGCACAGTGGTAATAGTGTTGGAAACAGGTTTGGGATGAAATAAATTTCGTTTAGCTTGAGAGTAGGCGCAGATAATAAAACGTAAGGGGTAACCAAGGTGAGAGAAAGATTTGTAAATAAACTAAATTTCAGAATCAAGAAACTGAGTCACTCCTGCATTTAGCGCGGAGGAAGAGAACGACGAGGATCCTTTTCTTAACAGAAATATGATGGCATGAAAAAAATAAATGTACATACCACTATGCATGGCACTACTACCAGACAATGTTTCCTACACTCGTGGCCACAATACCAATGTTAAACGTTTTCTCAACGTCCCCTAGCATGAGGGTGACCTTTGATATGGGTCTCTGGCAGTGATGCCGGACCAATTTTATAGGTATGAAGCTCTGGTGGGCCTGACAAAAGTCTGTCACACGATTAAGTATTTCGTGTTTGTACTCGCTAATTATCATAAACTATAATTATCAAGCAAATAAAGAAAAAACCTCAATCATGTATTTATCCATTTAAGAAGTTAAAACACTTAATGCTCACAAAATACAACCATTCACGGCATCACACAATTTTCCAAGAGCATCTTCACTAGATACATTTTCAACACGTAAAGCAGCAGTGTGAGGTTTTGATAGTTTATGGTAAAAAAACATTTAGTAGTCGAAACACGCCTTTTGCCACTTTCACTGTTATCATTATCAGTCTCCTGTATGTTATTCTTCTTGCACTCCTCAATTTGTTTACGAAAGAAGGAGTACGAGGAAAACTAGGAAAAGTATTTCGGGTTTCTCGCTATTTCAATTATGGCCGTTTGTTCCCTATGCCTCTCTTAAATTTATAAGATTCTTTCACCTTCAGCTCGATCATTTCTTATTCCCTATATAGCCTTCCTCGTCGTTGTTGGGATAGAATGGAGCGTTTGAGATGTTCTGCTATATGTTTTCTTTGCCTATAGAGGGTGCGCTATTCTCGTTCCAGTTTGCAACTTTTTCTCTTTTTTCTTAGTGGTATATGCCGTCTACATGTTTCTAGTGCTACAGTGCCTATTTTCTCGAAGCACTGGTTTAAGTCTGCATTATGTAGTTGTTCTTCCCAGCATAGTTCTGCGAGGTCTCGGTTTTTTCGTTCCAAATGAATCAGTTTGTTATTAAAATTGAATTTGCTGAAATCTTCTCCTCTGGGATTTGAACCTGAGCAGTCAATTTCTTTCAGATGAAAGTACCTGTGCAGTCAATTTCAAATTCTTCTCCTATGGGATTTGTTTACAAAAGATCACCTCTAAATCAAAAGTAACTATCTGAATGTGCCTCTCAACTTGATCAACAGATTTGCAAAATAGGCCGTGTTCTGAGCAACAGTTGGGTGGTCTGTTCGTTTCGAACAGTTTCAGCAGTGTGCAAAAATTATTAAGCACTTAATTTTCATTTTGAAGAAACAGTGAAAGATGAAACAAGATTTGGAAGTGATAGAAAAACCTATGATGGTTTGTTGACAACTAACTTCAGAACAGTTTCTATTGGATTTAGCTCTAATGTATGACACGTTGCACGAACTTGGTTTACTGTCAGAGTGTTTACAGAAACGCACTACTTCGATTGTGTATGCAGACAAACTGATTCAACAGAGCATAAGGTCATTGCATGGCCTAAAAGAGAAACCTGGCACTAGAACTTTAGGAGCTCAAAAGGCAATTGAAAAGAGGAAGTTTGGAGCAATTTCCATAACAAGCAATAAGAAAATTGTCTCCATTAATTATCAACAGTTTCTTACTAGTCTTGTGAACAATTTGCAGCACCGTTGTTCACAACAACATCTATGAAAGGCTCTCCAACTTCTGAACCTCACAATATGTATAAATCACTGCTAAATGAAATGTGTGTTCTTTAAAATGACTACTGGCCCGATGAAATACCACCTAATTACGGAGCAGCTGAAATATTATCTCTCTGTAAGAAGTTTAAGCTTTCATCTTATTCCGAACTAAATACCTTTAGAGACTATGTGGAGGATCATTGACGCCATATCTCCCAAGATTTACACCCAATACTGAGCTGTTTATAAGTTATGCCTATTAGTACTGCTGAATGTGAGAGGTGATTCAGTCACATGAACCTGATAATAACAACAACACGCTGAAGAATTCTCATAAATCATGTATCAGGACTTAAGTTTGTTAAACTACATGGACCTCCTCTAGTTCATTGGAATCCTGAGCCGTATGCCATATAATGGCTGCTGTACCACAGACCGGCAGATGATACCAGGACAAGAGTTGCTTCACACCCATGACAACATCTCACACCTCACCCTTTGTGGAAACTATTGTGAAACTTCTCACTGGTGGTATTTTGTGAGCATTAAGTGTTTTAACTTCTTAAATGGATAAATACACGATTAATGTTTTTACTTTATTTGTTTGATAATTATATTTTATGATAATTAGTGAGTACAAACACGAAATACTTAATCGTGTGACAGGCTTTTGTTAGGCCCACCAGAGCGCCATACCTATACAATTGGTCCTGCACCACTGCCACAGACCCATACCAAAGGTCACCCTCATGCTAGGGGACGTTGAGAAAACGTTTAACATTGTTCTTGTGGCCACGAGTGTAGGGAAGACTATTGTGGTAGTGACCATGCACAATGGTATGTACATTCATATCTTTTTATACCATCCTATTTCTGTTAAGAAAGGTACCCTCGTCTTTCTCTTCCTCCGCGAACTGTGCATGAGTGACTCAGTTTCTTGATTCTTAAATTGATTGATTGATTGATAAAGATTAAGCCACTCAAGAGGTGGCACGGGCATGAATAGCCCGTAAGTGGTACAATTTTTTTTTTTTTTTTTTTTTTTTTTTCCAGTGTTCTGAGGTTGCATTTAACCATCAAGCTGTTATCGTGGGGGAGGATACTGCTTCACAGTCTTTATGAGGGTGTCCAGCTGCTGGACACCTTTGTTGACCAGGAGAGTGGCTGTGTTGATGGCTTCAAGGTGGCCACTGCATGATTCAGGAACTCTTAAAGCTCTTCTAAGGTCATTGGTTGCTTCACATTCCAGAAGATAGTGAAGTAATGGCTTTTCTGTGACAGTTTGGCAGAAGATGCACTCTCTCTGTCGGGGTTCACCAATCTCCCAGTTGCATCTGTAACCTAGACGTAGTCTATATAGCCTAACTGCTATTTCCCTGTGGATTCCTTTTGGGATATTTAACCTTTCTAATTTGGTTGCCTGAAGATACCATGTTGCAGATGGCGAACCTTCAGCTATTCTCTGGTGTAGGTAGGCTTTGTTGAGATGTGAGAGTTTTTTGGTGATGATGTTTTTTATGTTCTCTAGGCTGGGTTGAATTGTTTTATGTATCACTAGATGACGAGTTGCCAATTTAGCAATTTCATCAGCTTTTTCATTTAATGGGATTCCAATATGGGATGGGATCCAGTTTAAAGTTATGTTGAGGCCTTTGCCTTTAGCGACTGCTCCTTGATACAAAATGGTGGTAATTATTTCCACATTATCTTTCCACTGTTTTTGTCCTAGTATTTGAAGTGCAGCTTTTGAGTCTGTGTGTATGATTGCATTTTGAGTGTTTTGTGCAATCACATATGCGAATGCCTGTTGTATGGCGAACAGCTCAGTTTGGGTTGATGATACTAGTCCTCCTAGTCTCCAATATGCCTGAACGCTGGTCGTGCAAAGAGCAGCGCCAGCACTCTCATTTTCTGTGTCCACCGATCCGTCTGTGAAGATGTGGGTGGCTCCTGCTACTGCTATGCTATACATTTGCTCTTCTATTATGCGCCTTAGGATTGTCGGATCATAGGCAGCCTTTTTCATTGGGAGACTTTCTATTACTATTTTGAAAGTAGGCTCTTCCCACTGCGCGGAAGGAGTGTAATTTGGGTGTGGATGATCACCCTCTCTATCAAGAATCATGTTTTTTAAATGTAGTCTGTTTAGGACTTTTCCTGCTCTTGCAACCCAAGAGTTTCCATTGTTTTGGCCTAGTCCAACCACCAAGGCCTGCCGTACTGGGATTGGATCAGAAAAAATAATTATCTTACTGATAATTGTAGCTGTCCTTTGTGATATTCTTTCTTGTAGAGAGGGCAAACCCGTCTCCAGTCTAAGAGTTTCAAGCCTGGTCCACATGGGGGCTCCCAGTGCAGCTCTCATAGCATTGTTTTGGGCAACTTCAAGCTTTTTCCACTGTTGGTGTGATAGATTTGTGAGTGCAGGTGGGGCATAATCGATCACTGATCTGACTGCCTGTACATAGTATGTGCGAAGGACTTGCAGATTGGCTCCTCCAGAAAGGGAGGTTAGCGACCTGAGGATTGCCGTCCGGGCCGCAGTTCGCTCTCTCAAGTATGTGACCTCAGCATTAAAATTCATGTGTGTGTCCAGGATGATTCCTATATACTGATAGGTGTCGACCCATTCTATTGGTTGACCCTGTACTGTGAGTTGGATGTTGGGCTTCGCTATTTTTATGGGCATGGCCTTTGACTTTGAGGGGTTGAGTTTGATCCCAATCTGTTTTGCCTCTTTACTGATGCAGTCTAAGCATTTGGGTGCAAGGCGCGCCGCATCCCTTCCTTTTATGATGATGACAAAGTCGTCCGCGTAGTTTAGCAGCCTGCAGTGATGTGGGAGTTTCAACCTCATTATTCTTTCCATTAAACAGTTGAAGAGAAGAGGGCTAAGAATACCTCCTTGCGGTGTACCATTTTCATGTCTTTTGTACTCAGAGACTGTGCCATGAAGTTTTACCCTTGCTTCTCTGTTTATGAGACAGTTTTTGGTCCAGGAGAGCAGGTTGCCTCTGACCTCTTTGTCAATGAGGCAGCAGAGAATAGCTGGGGCGCTAGCCAGTTCAAAGGCTTTTTCGAGGTCCAGGAATATCAGCATTCCTGGTCTGTCATTCAAGTGGGCTAACAGAGTTGTAATACATTCCACTGTGCCAACCCCTCTTCTATAGGCATACATATCATGGTGCAGTTTAGGCATTTTCCACTCCAGTCTGTTGAGTGCCATTCTGTCAGCCGTCTTGGCTGCACAGCTTTGGAGAGAGATGGGCCTGGGATTAGCTGGATCTTTGGGTTTTGGGATCGGCACTATGTCTGCTCTATTCCAAGCAGAAGGTCTAGTTTGAGAAGTCCAGGCTAAATTAATTAACCTTAGGTATGCAGCGTCTCCCTCTGGGCCGAGGTTTCTAATCATTTTATAGGTTATTTTGTCGGCTCCAGGGGATGTATCCTTGGAGTTTTTCTTAGCCCGATTGAGCTCATCCAGTGTGAAGGGGGCATTAGTGTCAGAGACTTCTTCACATGCTGTAAGGATTCTGTGCCACCTTTCTTCCTCTAGTCCGGTCTGTACTGCTAATACATCTGGTGGAAGTTGATTGCTGGCTGCTCTCTCTGCAAACCTGGTTGCCAGTACTTCGGCTTCCTGTTGAGGATCCTTGGGGTGTGGAGCTTTAGGTGTTTTATTCCCTTTGGCCCGGTGAATTTGCTGCCACATCTCCCCGAGAGAGGTGTGTTCATTCAGGTGTGAACACCATTCTAGCCACTTTTGTTCTTTTATTTGTCTGGTCTCTCGATGTACATGTTCATTGACCTCACAAAGTAAGATCCTGTTGCGGTCACTTGGCTGCTTTTTGTATAGCTTTCTTGTTCTATTGAGTCTATGGTTGAGTTCTTTGACACGTTCGCAATAGTACCAATGATCTTTATGGTGTCCGGTGGACTGTTTTTTCAGTGGGATTGAGTGGTTGGCTGCACTTTGAATCGCTTTGACAAATTCTTGTTCTGCCTGATTAATGTCTTCGGGAAGATCATAGTTTCTTTGCCACTCTGAAATGAGGTTTTGAAATCGGTCCCAGTTTGCTAAAGCCTGGACCCAGTTCCAGGCTTCAGATGGAGGCGGAGGTGGGGTGGGTAGGTCTAACTGAAGATCAATTTGGACCCCATAGTGGTCGCTTGTGAGTGTGGGCTCAACTGACCATGTTGCTGCATCTCTTAGAGAGGCTGAAACGAAGGTTAGGTCTAATCTGCCTCCTTGGATGTGGGTAGGTTCATTCTTGTTTAGGATTTGTATTTCTGGAAGCTGGTCCAGTAGATGTGTAATGTGTATGCCGGCTTCATTTGTTTTGTTCGAGCCCAGTGCCAATCGATGATGGGCATTAAAATCTCCACAAATGATTGTGTTTGTTGTTGTCGCGTGTCCAAATAACACAGAGAGATCCATTTCGGCTTGTGGAGACCTGTACACATTGAACACTTCAAGTTTGTCGTGTCTTAGCTCAATGGTTACTCCCATTACCTCTGTCCCTGCTCCACAATTGGGTGGGCTGGTTATGGACTTGGAGATCAGGTCACATTTTACATAGATTACACATCCCCTGGATTGCCCATTGATCCATGGAAGGAAGAAGCCTCGATAGCCTGAGATTTTAGGTTCTAATCCGGCTCGAAGCAAGCTCTCCTGTAGTATCAGGATGTCTATGCCTTTGGTTGCTGCTATGCATTGCAAGTGTTGCAATTTAGTGCGCAGTCCTTGCGCATTCCATTGCAGGATCTTTAGAATTCTAGGTTCTTGGAATGTGCTGATAATTCCGTGTTATCCATGGAGTCTGATGAACACACCATGGAAGTTGCAATTGGGGAATAGGTTCTTAGTGGTCCTGAAATTGCCTCATCAATGTCGCTTTCCGACGAGCTGGACTCTATCTGCTTTTTATGGGGGTGTCTCCTGCCCTGCTGTCTTGACGGTGTGGATATTACATCTTCGAATTTTTTGAGCTTGTGCTCAATTGTCTTCCGAGCCTCTGTGGTTTGCTTGATTCCATGTGAAGAAGGCAGACTTTCGATTAACTCAGTGACCAAAGTTTTGAGCATTGGCCAGAGAGCGTTCAGTTCAGTGGGAGCACTATTTAATGTTGTGCAGGTTGAGGGCCTAGTGGCTTTTAGACCCTTCTCGGTGGTAACTTTGGCACTGGAATTGCTACTCCTATTGGCCCCAGTGTGCTTGCTGGATGAAATGGGAGGCCGACTGCTTTGAACATGAGTCTTGTGTCCTCCATCTTTCTTTTTGTCCTGTACTGTCTTCTCACCCTTCACCATGGCCGATGGTGAAGGGCCGTGTGCCCCCTCTTCCTGAATGGGTAGACCCCACGCGGTTTTAGTGGGCATGGGAGCTGGTATTCGTTTTGGTGGGGGTTTCGGCTCCGCTGTTGGCGTGGTGGGGTTCGTTTGAAATTCTTAAATTTCCTTTAATTAGAAATCTTTCTCTCGCTTCGGTTACCAGTTACATTTTATCAACTGTGCCTACTCTCAAGCTAAGTAAAATTTCTTTCATCCCAAACCTGTTTCCAACACTATTACCACGGTGATCTGCCTTCCCTTTATATATGAACTCAAAAATCTCACTAATACCTTTCGTCCTCTTGACGGAAAGCTCGCCTTTCGACAAACTAACACTCTTCACTGAAATCTGGTTCACACTACTCCTTCTACTTCTAATGCTGCTGGTGTCTATTCTATTTCCTGTTCGTCTTGTCCTCTCCAATACTTTGGGGAACTGGCCGTACACTAAATAACAGACTTAAGGAACACAGGAGAAGTGTTAAGTCTGCAGACACAAACAATGTTCTCTTTTGTCATATTTGGGATTCTAATCATCCTATTGATTGGTCTTCTTCTAAAATAATCTTTCCTGCCTCTAATCTTCACAGACACTGTCTTGTCGAATCGGCTCTGATACACAACCTACCCAACATGAATCTTAGTCCTGGCTTTGTTGCTGTTGACTCTTCCCTTTCACAATACATACTCAAATGCTCTAATCCTTCTAACAAACGTGACCTGACATAAGCCTACCCCCTTTTTGTCTCTTTCTTTCTTATTCTCCTCTTATTCGTACGTTCCCATTCTTTCATCACCCCATTATTACACCCATCCCATTCATACCTTTCTTCTTGTTCTTACCTATTGCCTTTCTCTGGCCCTTTTCTAGCAATTACCTCCTCTTACCTGTTCCTCACCTAACTCTTGCTTACTTAATACCCGCACATCCCTCACTTCCCCCCTTTACGGGCTATTCATGACCGTGCCACCTCTTGGGTGGCTTAATCTTCATCAATTAATCTCACTCCCCGCACATCTCGTGTGGCAGGTGAGTACGACGGTCTCACCATAATCCGTGTTGCTTGGAACTTTTTATTCCACGTAGCTGACTCTAAAACAACAACAACCTCGTCCCATCACAATCGACTCGATAATGGTCCAGGACGGACTGGAACGTCGTCGTCTTCTCATCTTCTGGTGTGTGGTCTGGTCATCACAAAAACATTCTACAATAATAATAATCATTCAATAATACTAGGCTTCACTTCCCCAAATAAAGTACTTCACTGTCTCATAGTGCGTCAAACATAACCTGATTTATTCACGTGCATATAAAGCATCCTGGCACATACAATTTATATCAAGCAGATATAAAACAGTTCTCTCCGGAACTTCTAATCAAGGAAAGGGAAAGGGGAGGGTACAGTACTTAACTAAGAGCTGATGTTATCCCAGTGGCCTGTTGCTCCCCATGCGTGACTCTGTTCACAGGCGCTTCCCAGTGGCCTGATGCTCTCCTTATGTCGCTCTACTCACAGACCCTTTCCAGGGCCCGATGCTCCCCTTGCGTCGCTCTGTTGACTGGCGCTTCCACTGCCTCAATGACATCACTACCTCCTTAGCTGATCCGTGACGTCACACGTACCCTTGATCTTCTCTTCCTCACTCCCACAACACCAGACGTGAAGCAGATCATCCACTAGGCTCCTCTTCCACAGTAATCTTCGAATGTTTCTGCCTCTTCTGACCGCACTAGAGGGACGTCTCCTAAGGGAGGTCCGCCAACAGTAAGAAGCGTTAAATTTTTCTACGCTACAGTTGCTCAGCATCATGTACCACCCTCCTGGTAGCCTTAGACTGATGCCAACTGCATTTATTTGTTACCTCAGTTGAAGATTGTATAATGTCTGACTTCAATTGTTGAGTCAGCCTTTATCTTGTGCAATACGTCTATCAACTTTTATTCACTTAATTTACTGGTTACTTGCAGTTAGCCGACAATAATAATCATCCTTTTTTACTCGGTTCACTGGTTACTTGCAGGTTAGGTTAATAATAATAATCACAACTCTCATTGTCCTCTTCACAGGCAAAAGTGAAATAAAGCTCTTTCTTAACGTCGCCTTAATTGTAGCTTCACTGGTCTCTTCCTAATGTCTTCCTCTTGTGTGGATCAACTCACAGGCTCACTATCCCCACCGACTCTTGCTAGTTGAGAATGTCTCTGAAACTGGGCGGCTACTCATTTGCGTTGATCTACCTTTGTCATAAAAGGGTACTTACATTCCCTTCTATATGACCTCAAGCTTGCTGTCAGGCATCAACACCCACAACTGATCCAAATCTCTTCTAATTACAACCCAACCTTCCCCAAAAGGTTTCCAGACGCATCATATGTGACCAGAGTATGGCCGCCTTCCATCTTCAGGAAGGTGGAAGGCGGCAGTCTAGGAGGGCAGGGAGAGGGTGAATGGTTGGGTTGTTGATTGTTGGGTGGGACGGGTGGGGGTGGGAGAGATAGATGGTCTTAGGGTTGGGGTGTGATGAATGTTATTTTTAGGCTATTTCCTCATTTGTTACGCATCTATGGGCTTGTCTGGCTATCTTTCCGTCCACCCATCTTTGATTTGCTTTATTTCTCCCCTGGTAGTTGAAAAAAAGTCACTTGCAAGACAGTCATTAATAGGCAATTATTTGTCAAGCAAGTTACTCACTTAATACGTTGGTACTACCATTCCTCTTCTGCCTCTCCGTCCCATCCCAAATCCTTATCCTGACCCCCTTCCAAGTGCTATATACTCGTAATGGCTTGGCGCTTTCTCCTCATAGTTCCCATTCCGTCTCTCTATATACTTACACGAACCACATCAGTCAATATTCATTTTCGGGCTGATAATTTAGTCATAAATACATTGTTATTGAACAGATAACGTGATTTATTATATTTAATGACACCAAAAATCTTAATCTGACTCCAATTAGATATTAATGTATAGTTTCTCCTGTGGCAGAAGCAGAGAACAAGTGTACCATTGCGGGAGAGGGACTGGGCTTGATCTCCAGTGTTGTCACCTTTGTCCAGTACCTTCCCAACATGGTTATGGTGGACGTTGCTCATGGTAAACCTACTTATGCTTCTCCTCAGTGGGGCAGGTAATTCTTTGCACGCATTTATTGTTTTGGTATAACAGATATAAGTGAATTATATAGTTTTCTAAATACAAATGTGAATCTTGAACATTAATACAATTGTTAAAGAACAAGAGGCAATCTCTTCCGGAAAAGTGCTCATATGTAATGTCAAACACTGAACAAAATCTGTGACACATTTAGGTAAATTTAAATATCAAATTATCTAAAATTTACATATCTATAAGAGAAAATGTCTGCGTGCCTGTTTGCCTGTTTTCTGTCTGGGTAGAGGTGGATGCCAGACGCTTGTTGCTCACCCAAATTTGCATGGCAAATAGTCTGGAGTCCAAGACGGACATAGGCCGGTTGGCCTATTTTAAATTCTTTAAGAAATATCAGCCTGTAACCCTCATATGTGATTTTCATGACTCTTGAAAAGAAATTGCAGATGTGTTTTCCGCAGTTTAACGTGCATTTCCGCATTTACTGGTAAACGATGAACTGAATTCTTTCGGAGTGCAGTGATGAAAATAAAGAGTACTGAAGATGATTACAGTGATAGCGGACAGTGGTAAGATGAGGGAAGAGGAGGAATGAGGGGAGAGGAGGGACAAGAGAATGATGAAAGGAGAGGAGGGACATGTTGGAAAACCCTACACAATTTTCCAATATTAAATACAATAGGCAGAAAATATTGCTGCTGATGTATATATAAATTCTCTCATAGAAAACGTAGCACAGTGGAATTTTCCGTCAATAGAAAACAAGATATCATTGCCACATAGCACTATTAATTCACCAGCAATTCTGTTAGGAACTATTCTTAATATTGCAGTATTTGGACTTTTTGACATAAAAATATCTCATTTGAATTAACTTAATAATCAGTACCAAAATAGAGTAACAGTGACCCTTCTATCTCTTGTTGACATCTGGACAAGAGAGCTAGTACATCAGTGGACAGAAGTCACCCATTGTTATTAGACAACAGGTCGCTGGAGCGAGTTCAGCTCCATTAATTCTCCCTTAGACAAAGTGTTATGTAGATCAAATTAGTGGTTTTTCCATCATCAACACGCAGCCAACATCAATAAGTGTATTACCGAAACCCGTTTTTTATCTAGTCATTTTCTGGCCAATTATGCTAGGTATACAGGGCGAACCGGTTAGCATGCATGAAAAGCGAAATAATCCAGGTAATTATTCCTTGGTCTTTATCTTATAATATACCAGTATTTCCTCTGATATAGCTGCCATATATATAGGAGTCTGGCTTTACAGCAAGTGCCATTTGACAGGAACAATAGAAGAGGAAGCAGTACAGTTACTTGGTACACCAGCACATGGGTGTTGATGTTAGCCTCTAGCATGACGATTATTTGGTGTCATCATCCTTGTTTATACCTAGTGGACTAGGCCTACTGTCCAATAAGATAAGACCTTTCAATTTTCATTACTAATATATGTAGTTTAATACTGTAGTTTGTTTGGCTGCATATATATAAATATAATATAAACCCCCCTAATGTTCAAGGAGTCGATTTGTGCGAGTATTGCAGAAATGCAGTTCGCTTAAACCTCATACAAATTTTTATTGAAATATATAAATTAACATAAATATAAATGCTATATAAATTCAAATAAATTATATAAATATAAATCTCACAAGTCAGTTCTCCACATTATTTGGTCTTTCGAATCGGATGACATTATTTGGTCATCTTTGTACCGGATGAATCAGAGTTAATCAGTGGATTCATTAAATCAAGAAATACACTGGTACTAGTGCAATTTATACACTTAGTTAACAATATATTGCCAGTCACAGCCAGTGACTGGCCGCGTAGCCTCGAGCGAGCTCACGAGCCCCTCAGAACGGCTTCACAGTCACCCACCAAATTCGTGGAGTGTTATTCTGTGAAGTAACAGTGCTTATTTTAAAACCAGCCAAATTATTGGATGCACCCTCACAAGTTCATCCATGAATTTTGTAGTGTTTATTTCGCGAGATCACTAATAAGATTTAATATTTCTAATTAATTCTAGAGGCTATCATCAACAATTGTGTATATAATTTATCTTAAATAGAGAATTATTTAATATATTACACAAGTTTTCTCAATATAAAATTTACTACTTGCCAACCCACAATAAGGTAGTATATACATTGACTAGTGTTTATTGATAACCTAGTCCCCTATTACAATTGACTAGTTGAATTATTTATTGTTCATCCTAGTCCCATTTATTACCATAGTCTAGTTGAACTACATTGAACAACCTATTACCATTAATTAATGGTGCAGACCCTATTTTGGGTATAATTGATACCAGCTCGAGTTGAGTTGTGGATATATAATAATTTACTTATTATCATTGCACAATTTGAGTGATTAATTAGTGTCTATACCAGCCTTGGGGTGATAATTGAGGAGCTAACCTAAAAGCACTTCCAGGGACACTGGTTTACCAATCAAATCATTAGTGTGTATGATTTTATATATATACATATATATATATATATATATATATATATATATATATATATATATATATATATATATATATATATATATATATATATTGTGACGATAAAGCGTTGGTGTTCGGCTGTTTCAAAAGCTGGGGGCAGGGCCTCGTCACATAACAAAAAAAAGAGAAGATTGTCCTTTCGTCTGTGGTAAGGTAATGGGAAGACACACAAACACAAAGTATATAAACAATGAAATTTTAATTACTCTAGAAAACAAGACATGAATAAAGGCAATCTCATAAAATTCAGGACAAGTCAACAAACAAAATAACATGAATAATTACTGGCAATGAAAAGTTACTCTAAGACAAGAATGCAAATTATAGTGATAGCAAATAAGTGAGGTGCTGGAATACTGGCTTCAAGCTGCCACCTCTCTTAGTACACGAAAGCCAAGGCTTAGTCTACTAGCGAGAGATGTCAACTCCAAGGAGCACAGAGATATTCTGACGAGGACGGCGTGCTGCTGCCCAGACGTCGACTCTTGGTGGTGGAGTGAGTGCAGGTGCGGCGAGACACCAGCCAATCAGCAACAGGCAGGCGGATTATGAGCAGTTTGCTGGTTACGGCGGCTGTAGCCGGTGTCGGGGTGTGCATGGTACGATTTGCTTCCTGGGCAAAACGTTTGGCGATACTGGTGGACGTATCTTCTATATAGTATCTTGTACTTGAACGACGTAATGATGTAGGGAAGAGCAGGCTCAATCTCTCTTGAAAGAGATTATCGTCACAATATATATATATATATATGCGAACAAGCCTGAATGGTCCCCAGGACTATATGCGAATGAAAACTCACACCCCAGAAGTGACTCGAACCCCTACTCCCAGAAGCAACGCAACTGGTAACTACAAGATTTTGCCCAAGATTACCATCCGAGTTGCCGTCGGGGAAGTGGCTCAAATAGCCTCGGCTATCACTTCCTTTTGACGGCCGTGATGGTCAAGCGGATTAAGGCGCCCTGTAGTTACCAGTTGCGTTGCTTCTGGGAGTAGGGGTTCGAGTCACTTCTGGGGTGTGAGTTTTCATTCATATATATATATATATATATATATATATATATATATATATATATATATATATATATATATATATATATATATATATATATATGTCGTACCTAGTAGCCAGAACGCACTTCTCAGCCTATTATGCAAGGCCCGATTTGCCTAATAAGCCTAGTTTTCATGAATTAATGTTTTTTCGACTACCTAACCTACCTAACCTAACCTAACCTAACTTTTTTGGCAACCTAACCTAACCTAACCTATAGAGATAGGTTAGGTTAGGTTAGGTAGGGTTGGTAAGGTTCGGTCATATATCTACGTTAATTTTAACTCCAATAAAAAAAATTGACCTCATACATAATGAAATGGGTAGCTTTATCATTTCATAAGAAAAAAATAGAGAAAATGTATTAATTCAGGAAAACTTGGCTTATTAGGCAAATCGGGCCTTGCATAGTAGGCCGAGAAGTGCGTTCTGGCTACTAGGTACGACATATATATATATATATATATATATATATATATATATATATATATATATATATATATATATATATATATATATATATGATGTATATTAATGTTAAGTGCTAGCCTCCAGAAGAGGTAGGATTATTGCCTAGTAATAGCAGAATTTTACCCTAGGCTATTCCATCAGTAATTGTTCAGCATTATGAGCAACCCAAGTACTATCCCAACAAGGGTTAACCAGTTAGCCAGTATGGATAAAGCTGGCAATGAGAAAACTCTCATACATCTAGTACTTCAATTGCTGGACTTACCTCAACATGATCAGACTGCTGACTCATTACAATCCTTCAGTATGGAGTTAGAGTCACTACTAAGAACATCCCGTTTTAAGGTTGATATAACTACTAATGAGTGGACGAACAAAGTAGTCCTTCAACGAAAATGGTCAAGCGATATACTAGATGAATTATACACACATCAACATAACACCATCCTGACAGTACAGGACATCACTGAAGATTTGCGTTCTATCATAGACAAACGACGTGTAAATGAGGAAGTTAAAGCCTCTTGCGAGCCTTCAGAAATAGAAAACAAGAGTAAATTAAAGGGTAAAACAACTATCCCAAATAAACATCAACCAATTACTTTCACACCACGTTTGAGAAAATCTGGCACTTATACAGCAGAATCCTCCAAGCCTACTGTTACTATTTCACCCAAACCGATAACTTCCAAGCGTGCAGTAGGCTGGGGAACATGTATGTTCTGCAAAATGAAACATTCAACGTACCGTTGTGAAAATTATCCAGAGAGAGACACTCGTATTAAGTGACTCTAGAAATTGTGGAAATGCGCAAGGTGTCTCAAATCACACAACTTAGACTATTGTGAGACCCAATTAAACACCTGTAACAGGTGTAGAAAAGGTAAGCACCATGCAGTATTGAGTAAACCTACGAAATTAACGTATTCCAGACCCAAGGTGGAAGATAGCATTCCCACCACAGTACCGTACTGCAAGGTGCGACAGACAACTAATGCCCAATTGGCAGAGTTCAAAGGTAATACGACTTTGCCTTCTGCCTAAATTACCATCCTGAATAAGAGGGCCTAGGTCCATACCCGTGGGTTGTTTGACTAAGGGTCCCAGAGAACATGTGTCACTAAAAAGTTGGCAGATGAGCTACAATTAAGGCCTGTAACCTAGACGACAATCAATATCTCAGGGTTTCTAACAGATACAGGACTTCAAGTTTACCAGGTGGTACAACCATCAGTACGATTAGGCAGCTACGTCTGTCAAGTACAAGCCATTGTGGTTTACAGAATTCAAGCCGACCTACAAGTGCAAAGTCTGAGAGCTACTGCCAAATTCCTGAGAAATAGAGGAATAAAATTGACAGATAATATTAAGTCTGATCACCTCATCGACTTCGGTATCCTTATAGGTACAGACTACTACCATCGATTCATCGGTAGCCCTACTAAATATCAGGGCATAACCATGTTAAATTCTGCTGGAGGTAAATTACTCTCAGGCCCAGTATTAAGCCTGAGGAGACCTATGCCAGCAGATAAACAATACCAGAAAAATCTAAATTTGTCAGCTGATTATATATCTCCAGTAGCATTATACTAAGGAGATTACAGCTGACTATAGGAACAGAGGTTGATCTTCATATCATCTAGTCTTAAGATGTAGTCTTTGGACTTTTAACATCTTAAAAAACATCTCATTTAAATTAACTTAATTATCAGCACCAAAATATAGTAACTGTTACGGACCCGAGCCCAGCGTCGTAGCACGGAGCTGTGACGACCACGCCATCTGTGAGTCAGCTCCCGAAACCCCCTCCAAATGGACGACGCCATCTAGTGAGGACGGGTGTTACGGACCCGAGCCCAGCGTCCGAGCACGGAGCAGTGACGACCACGCCATCTGTGGGTCAGCTTCCGAAACCCCCTCCAAATGGACGGCGCCATCTAGTGAGGACGAGAAATACTGGCCACAAGGGCTAGTTTCCCGTCCTGATCAGCTCATAACACAGCCGCTGCTGACCTCTGGTGAGGTGACGCTTAGACAGCAACGCCATCTATGGAGTGGATAGGTGGGCGTTTGTGTCTAAGCCTGTAATTGAGGCGCCCTAGAGTGTCCCTATTACTGATGACGTGTCTGATTACAGAGTCGACCTGGGACTGCTGTAATGGAAGTTGGATCAGTCTACCCAAGGCAGCCGTCTTGTCTCCAAGTATTTGCTGCAGCAGCTGTGAGTCACCCCCCGGATGAACACTGTGGTGTTAGCCTGCCTGTGACGTGGCAGCTGAGGGATTGTCGTACCCGGGGCTGACTGGTGGAGACGCTTAACCACTGGGGTGTTGTGGTGAGGAGAGTGATCTGTGCGATCACACGAGGCTCCTGACTAGGGCTCGCAACTCTAGTCGGTCATGGAGTGGCCTAACCAGCGTTGCTGTTTGGAACCTGACAGCTACAAGCTGGATTTGTGGTTGACGGCCTCCACGACGGTGCCCCCAGTGGAACGGTGATTTGGCTGGCCTGTGGCCAGGGTAGACTCAAGAGAATCGAAGGATTCATCGTGAGGCCACAAGAGGGCCAAGAGCTTAGCATCATTGAGCACCGTGAACGTCCAGAGTCTTCAGAGGAAGACTACGTTGTATATAATAGTGTTTATACCTCCCCGTGTGATAAGATATATATTATTTATGGTGATGGTGACAATTATATTATTAAGTTTTTGCCTTTGTCTCCCTTCCCCTTTAATTTACTTGCGTTACGGATCACATCCCTTGAAAGCCACTACTAGCTTGGGGCCGGATACCCTACCTCTAACAACATCAGAGAAAGAACCCGGTTGCGACCCGAGAGGGCCGTAACATAATTGGCATCCCCAGCGGGATCCGACCCCTTGTCAAGTATGTTTGACAAGGGGGGTGAAGTGGCGCAATCCCTGTAAATAAGTCCCCCTGTGTGTGACTATTAGGACGTTATACGTCTTGCACGGTGCTCAGAGTGATTCGGTGCAATATTGTAGAGTAAGGTGCTCGCTGTGATTAAGTGCAATATTGTGTAGTGCGGTGCCCGGTGTGATTACGTGCAACATTGTATAGCGAAGTGCTCGCTGTGATTAAGTGCAATATTGTGTAGTGCGGTGCCCGGTGTAATTACGTGCAATATTGGCAAGTGAGGCGCTAGGTGCGATAAAGTGCAATATTGACGTAGAACAGTGCTCGGTGCGTTAAGTGCTAAAGTGAAGCAGTGTGTTAAGTGCTAGTGTTCCATCTGTGACAATGGCAGAAAAAGCGACCATCGACGATCTGGACGATGTTCAGGCCTTTCTGAACAGGGAGGACTGTCTTGCCAGATTGAAATATCTGGGCAAACAGGAACTCGTACTGGTGAGTGCCTACCTGGAGATCAAGATACGTGCCAGTGATTCCCGTGTGGAGATCTTGTCCAAGGTTCACCGGCATTTGAAGGCCGATGAGAAACAAGAAAGTGAGGCACAAGGTACAAAAGAAAGTGAGGAAGTAGCTTCCACTGAAAAGGAAGATAAAGGCAGTGACATTGACAGCGATGCAGGTGAGCTGAATATTAGCTTTCTTACTGTCAAAATACGTGCCTTAGAGATAAATCGCGAGATAGAATGGAAGAAGTTAGAATTAGAACGAGAATTAAAAGATAAAGAAATGGCGATGAGGCGTTTAGAATTAGAAGAAAGGAAAGAAGAGCGAGAAAGAGAAGAGAAACGAGAAAAAGAAGAGCGAGAAAGAGAAAAGAAAAGAGAAAAAGAAGAGTGAGAAAGAGAAAGAGAAGAGCGAGAAAGGGAAGAGAAACAGCGAGAAAGAGAAGAAAAAGAAAGACAGAGACAACATGAACTAGAAGTATTGCGGTTAGGTGGTGGGAGGCAAAAAATGGAAACAAGTATTTTCGATCCGGTGAGAACATCAAAATGGTCCCAAAATTCAATGAGAAGGAAGTGTCGAAGTTCTTCGCGGCCTTCGAGAAAGTCGCTGCCTCTTTGGAGTGGCCAAGGGAGAATTGGGCCATCATGATACAGTCAGTCTTGACTGGGAAGGCCCAAATCGCCTACTCCACGTTGTCCCTTGACGACTCCGGCGATTATGACAAAGTGAAGAAGGTAGTGCTCATGGCGTACCAATTGGTACCTGAGGCTTACAGGCAGAAGTTCAGGAACATGAAAAAGACCTCAGAGCACACTTTCACCGAATTCACCACAATCAAGGAGCGACTTTTCCAGGAATGGTGTGACTCTCGGAAGGTGGAGACCAAAGAAGACCTCGAGCAGCTCATACTGTTAGAGGACTTCAAAGACTGTCTGTCTGGAGATCTGAAGACGTACCTAGAGGAACAGCAGGTAGAGACCTTGAGTGCGGCAGCCACCATGGCTGAGGAATACATCCTGATGCATAGGCCTTCTGCTAAGTACGTCCCGAGGAATTACCCACGCCGGTTTGACAAGCCTCGTCAGGAAGAAGAGAGACCCGTCCCACGAAGCGCTGAGAAGACGCCCCCAAGTAGCCCTCGAAGGACTAGTCCTAACAGTCCTAAACACCGGAGTCTGAGGAGGAATGTGGTGTGCTGGACTTGTGGGCAGAAAGGGCATGTAGCTGCTATGTGCCGAGGCAGAAGGGGTAACGGCGCTGGTAGGGAGGTGATGTTGATGAGCTGTGTGACACTACCAGAAGGAAGCCAGTCTATGACTAGTCAGGAAGGACCAAGTTTTTTCGCCCCTCACACTTCAAGCGGGTATGTAACGAGTGATCATACGGGTAGATCAGTTGAAGTGCTCAGAGATAGTGGAGAAGCCCAGTCCCTGATCGTGAGAAGCTCGTTACCCGAGGGAGTAAGTGTGGACGGGAGACAACAGGTTGTCCTGGTTGGGTTTCCTAGGACGCAGTACATCGCCCCCTTAGTGCCGGTACACCTCGACTCGCCTTACTTCAGCGGCACATGTGCGTTGGCAGTAGTCGATACCCTGCCTATAGCTGGGATTGACGTGGTACTAGCCAATGACTTGGTGACAGATTAGAGCAACAATCAGCCCAAGGTCGCGGACGAGTCAGCCGGAACAGCAAGGTCCGAAGTAACGGCAGGCAGTGGTAATATCCAGGTACAGTCAGACCCGGAATTAAATATGTTTAATCCTTCCTCTCACCCGCAGATCGACAGCATTATAGCAGAGTCTCCTGATTTATCTCCGGACGAGGAACATACGGTTACGATGACAGAAGCAACTGAGCAAGAAGAGAGGCCTTGTGTGCAAACACCCACGAATACCCCAGAGTCTGGAGCGAAAGCAGATGAGTACTTGCGGTATGGCAAGATACCACGTTCATTAAACCGGCCAGAGATTCCCCGGACGTCGGAGGTATGTGAGGTATGTGTGAAGGGTCTAGTGCCCTCTTCAGTCCAAACCAGGCTAATGGATATAGCTGGCTATGGACATTACAGGCCCATGAAACTTGTCCCTAAGTTAACCAAATGTTTCCTAGCGGTATTTTGTTTTTTTCTTATGTGTGTTCTCAGTAAGGACCAGTGGACGACCCGACAGATGATGGCTCCCATGAACATTGCGAAGAGATCCCAGGGATTGGGGATTTGCACTGCGAGTGTTGCAGTCAAAGGAGGGACCTGGAAGGTGATGGTAGATACAGGAGGTACGAGAGGTGATATTATGAGTGACTGTTTCCGACAGGTTGACACCCCCTGCATGATTGCCGAGCCTGGAGGTAGCATTATGCGGAACGTTGGTCGACCTGACGGTGGTATAGCGGACACCATCGATGTACGAACAGCTCTGTTGGGACTAGGTGTGGGCCTAGTAGAGGAGTATGCTGTGATTTAACTATCGCTGTCACTCTAAATTATCAGACCCCTGTATTCCAGGTTCCCGTCTCCCTGAAGGACTACCGGACCGGTACCAGAAATGCCGTCTGTGACCAGCCATCATCGGTGCCACGACACAGGGAAGTGTCGAGTCGCCCCAGATCGTGTCTACACCAATCCTTACTCGGGACACGTGAGATTATGCCCCTGTTTGACATCTCAGTAGAGGAGTGGGAAGTTGCAACAGGCAGGTCATTGCCTACCGTCTTCAAGTTTCATCTGTGCCAGAGTTTCCCGTTCGGACAGTTCTGTGGACAGGACATCCTCGCCATTCCAGTTCTTAGTGTACATGAGTTCATGTGGAGTTGTATCCGCGTACTAATTTGGTTTGTGTTTTTTTTCTTTTAGAAACCCAAAGCAAATTCCTTTTGGTGGGGAGGTGTTACGGACCCGAGCCCAGCGTCTAAGCACGGAGCAGTGACGACCACGCCATCTGTGGGTCAGCTCCCGAACCCCCTCCAAATGGACGGCGCCAGCTAGTGAGGACGAGAAATACTGGCCACAAGGACTAGTTTCCCGTCCTGATCAGCTCATAACACAGCCGCTGCTGACCTCTGGTGAGGTGACGCTTAGACAGCAACGCCATCTATGGAGTGGATAGGTGGGCGTTTGTGTCTAAGCCTGTAAGTGAGGCCCCCTAGAGTGTCCCTATTACTGATGACATGTCTGATTACAGAGTCGACCTGGGACTGCTGTAATGGAAGTTGGATCAGTCTACCCAAGGCAGCCGTCTTGTCTCCAAGTATTTGCTGCAGCAGCTGTGAGTCACCCCCCGGATGAACACTGTGGTGTTAGCTTGCCTGTGACGTGGCAGCTGAGGGATTGTCGTACCCGGGGCTGACTGGTGGAGACGCTTAACCACTGGGGTGTTGTGGTGAGGAGAGTGATCTGTGCGATCACACGAGGCTCCTGACTAGGGCTCACAACTCTAGTATCGGTCGTGGAGTGGCCTAACCAGCGTTGCTGTTTGGAACCTGCCAGCTACAGGCTGGATTTGTGGTTGACGGCCTCCACGACGGTGCCCCCAGTGGAACGGTGATTTGGCTGGCCTGTGGCCAGGGTAGACTCAAGAGAATCGAAGGATTCATTGTGAGGCCACAAGAGGGCCAAGAGCTTAGCATCATTGAGTACCGTGAACGTAAAGAGTCTTCAGAGGAAGACTATGTTGTATATAATAGTGTTTATACCTCCCCCGTGTGATAAGATATATATTATTTATGGTGATGGTGACAATTATATTATTAAGTTTTTGCCTTTGTCTCCCTTCCCCTTTAATTTACTTGCGTTACGGATCACATCCCTTGAAAGCCACTACTAGCTTGGGGCCGGATAACCTACCTCTAACAACATCAGAGAAAGAACCCAGTTGCGACCCGAGAGGGCCCTAACAACGGGGTATACCGGCCACAGGGGCTGGATTCCCGTCTTAATCAGCTCGTGACATAGCCGCTGCTGACCTCTGGTGAGGTGGCACTTAGACAGCAACGCCATCTATGGAGTGGATAGGTGGACG
The DNA here is from genome assembly GCF_040958095.1 of Procambarus clarkii. Classification (NCBI taxonomy): domain Eukaryota; kingdom Metazoa; phylum Arthropoda; class Malacostraca; order Decapoda; family Cambaridae; genus Procambarus; species Procambarus clarkii. The sequence continues at coordinate 27,305,348 of NC_091187.1, forward strand.
TTTGTGTCTAAGCCTGTAAGTGAGGTGCCCTAGAGTGTTCCCAACACTAATGATGTGTCTGATTACAGAGTCGACATGGGACTGCTGTATCGGATGATGGGCAGTCTACCCAAGGCAGCCAAAGTCTCTCCACGTGTTTGCTGAAGAAGCTGTGAGTTGCTCCCGGACGAACACTGCTGAAAGTGTTAGCCGGCCTGTGACGTGGCAGAGTTGAGGAATCGTCGTACCTGGGGGTTGACTGGTGGAAGAGACTAGCCACTGTGGTGCTATATAGAGGAGAGTGATCAGCGGGATCACACGAGGCTCCTGCCTAGGGCTCGCAACCTTAGTATCGGTCATGGAGTGGCCTACGCAGCGGAGCTGATTGGAACCTGCCAGCTACAGACTGGATTTGTGGTTGAAGGCCTCCACGACGGTGCACCCAGGAGGACTGTGATTTGGCTGGCCTGTGGCCAGGGTAGATTCGCCTTGAGAATCTAAGGATTCATCGTGAGGCCACGAGAAGAGAACCAGGGCTACTCATCTTGAGCACCTTGGAACATTCCGCGTCTTCAGAGGAAGACGATTCTGCACATTGAATATTTATACCCCCCGTGTGACAGTATATATATTTATTTATTGGTGGTGGTAATTATATATTTAAATTAGTGCGTTTGTATCCCTTCCCCTTTGATTTACTTGCGTTACGGAACACTCCCCTTGAAAGCCACTACTAACTTGGGGCCGGATACCCAAACTCTAATAACATCAGAGAAGAACCCCGGTTACGCCCCAGTAGGGCCGTAACATAATTGGCATCCCCAGCGGGATCCGACCCCTTGTCAAGAATGTTTGACAGGGGTGGTGAAGTGGCGCAATCCCTGTAAATAATTACCCCTGTGTGTGACTATTAGGACGTTATAAGTCCTGTGTGGTGCTCGGAGTGATTCAGTGCAATATTGGCAAGTGAGGCGCTAGGTGCGATAAAGTGCAAAATTGGCGTAGTATAGTGCTCGGTGTGTTAAGTGCTAAAGTGAAGAGGTGTGTTAAGTGCTAGTGCTCCATCTCAGTGACAATGGCAGAAAAAGCGACCATTGACGATCTGGATGATGTTCAGGCCTTTCTGAACAGGGAGGACTGTCTTGCCAGATTAAAGTATCTGGGAAAACAGGAACTCGTATTAGTAAGTGCCTACCTGGAGATCAAGATACGTGCCAGTGATTCTCGTGTGCAGATCTTGTCCAAGGTTCACAAGCATTTGAAGGCCGAAGAGAAACAGGAAAGTGAGGCACAAATTACAAAAGAAAGTGAGGAAGTAGCTTCCACTGAAAAGGAAGATAAGGGCAGTGACATTGACAGTGATGCAGGTGAGCTGAATATAAGTTTACTTACAGTCAAAATGCGTGCCATGGAAATAAATCGTGAGATAGAATGGAAGAAATTAGAATTAGAACGAGAATTAAAAGATAAAGAAATGGAGATGAAAGATAAAGAAATGGCGATGAGGCGTTTAGAATTAGAAGAAAGGAAAGAAGAGCGAGAAAGAGAAAGAGAAACGATAAAGAGAAGAGCGAGAAAGAGAAGAGAAACGAGAAAGAGAAGAACGAGTAAGAGAAGAACGAGACAGGCAAGAACGACGAGACAGAGAGGAAAAAGAGAGACAACATGAGCTACAAGTATTGTGATTAGGTGGTTGGAGGCAAACAATGGACACAAGTCTTTTCGATCCGGTAAGGAACATCAAAATGGTCCCGAAGTTCAACGAGAAGGAAGTGTCGAAGTTCTTCGCGGCCTTCGAGAAAGTCGCAGCCTCTTTGGAGTGGCCAAAGGAGAATTGGGCCATCATGATACAGTCCGTCTTGACTGAGAAGGCCCAAAGCGCCTACTCCACGTTGTCCCTTGATGACTCCGGCGATTATGACAAAGTGAAGAAGGTAGTGCTCTTGGCGTACCAATTGGTACCTGAGGCTTACAGGCAGAAGTTTAGAAACCTGAAAAAGACCTCAGAGCACACTTTCACCGAATTCGCGACCATCAAGGAGCGGCTTTTCCAAGAATGGTGTGCCTCTCGGAAGGTGGAGACCAAAGAAGACCTCGAGCAGCTCATACTGTTAGAGGACTTCAAAGACTGCCTGGCAGGAGGTCTAAAGACGTACCTAGAAGAGCAGCAGGTGGAGACCTTGAGTGCAGCAGCCACCATGGCTGAGGAATACATCCTGACGCATAGGTCTTCCACTAGGTATGTCCCGAAGAATTACCCCCATCTGTTTGGCAAGCCTCGTCAGGAAGAGGAGAGACCCGTCCCACAAAGCGCTGTGAAGACGCCCCCAAGTAGCCCTCGAAGTAACAGTCCTAACAGTCCGAAACACCGGAGTCCGAGGAGGAATATGGTGTGTTGGACTTGTGGGCAGAAAGGGCATGTAGCTGCTATGTGCCGAGGCAGAAGAGGTAGCGGCCCCTGTAGGGAGGTGATGTTGATGAGCTGTGTAACACCACCATCAGGAAGCCAGTCTATGACTACTCAGGAAGAACCAAGATTGTTTTCCCCTCACACTTCAGGCGGGTATGTATCGAGTGATCATACTGGTAGATCAGTTGTAGTGCTCAGAGATAGTGGAGCAGCCCAGTCCCTGATCGTGAAAAACTCGTTACCCGAGGGAATGAGTGTGGATGGGAGACAAAAGGTTATCCTGGTCGGGTTTCCTAGGACACGGTATGTTGTCCCCTTAGTGCCGGTACATCTAGACTCGCCTTACTTCAGCGGCACATGTGCGTTGGCAGTAGTCGATGCCCTACCTATAGCTGGGATTGACGTGATACTAGCCAACGACTTGGTGACAGGTTGGGACTACAAACATCTCAAGGTTGTGGACGAGCCAGCCGGAGCTGACATAAGGTCTGAAGTAACAACAGGAGACAGTGGTAATATCCAGGTACAGGCAGACGGACTATTTTACTTGTCTAATTCTCCCTCTCACCCACAGATCGACAGCATTCTAGCAGTCTCCTGATTCTTCCCCCAACAAGAAACATGAGGTTATGGTGGCAGAAGCAACTGAGCAAGAAGAGAGGCATCGTGTACAAGCACCCACGGATACCCAAGAGTCTGGAGTGAAGGCGAACGAGTACTTGCGGTATGGCAAAGTACAATGTATACTGAACTGGCCAGAGATTCCCCAGACGTCAGAGGTATGTGAGGTATGTGCGAAAGTTCTAGTGCCCTCTTCAGTCCAAACCAGGCTAATGGATATAGCCGGCTATGGACATTACAAGCTCATGAAACTTATCCCTAAGTTAGCCAAATGTTTCTTAGCGGTATTTTTTGTTCTTGTGTGTGTTCTCAGTAAGAACCAGTGGACGACCCGACAGATGATGGCTCCCATGAACATCGCGAAGAGATCCCAGGGATTAGAGACGTGCACTGTGAGTGTTTCAGTCAAAGAAGGGACCTGGAAGGTGATGGTAGATACAGGAGGTATGAGATGTGATATTATGAGTGACTGTTTCCGACAGGTTGACACCCCCCGCGTGATCGCTGAGCCTAGATATAGCGTTATACGGAACGTTGGTCGACCTGATGGTGGTAGAGCAAACACCATCTTCGTTGTACAAACAGCTCTGTTGGGACTAGGTGTGGGCCTAGTAGAGGCGTATGCTGTAAGTACTGACTTACCCACTGTCGCTGTCACTCTAAATTATCAGACCCCTGTATTCCAGGTTCCCATCTCCCTGAAGGACCACCGGACCGGTACCAGAAATACCGTCTGTGACAAGCTATCAACGGTGCCACGACACAGGGAAGTGTCGATTCACCTTGGATCGCGTCAGTACCGATCCTAACTCGAGACACGTGAGATTATGCCCCTGCCTGACATCTCAGTGAAGGTGTGGGAAGTCACATCAGGCAGGGCATTGCCTTCCATCTGCAAGTTTCCTTCATGTCAGAGTTGCCCATTAGGACAGTTCTGCGGACTAGACATCCTCGTCACTCCAGTTAATCGTTTATGTGAAATTTTGGTTTTGGTACTAATTTGGCTTGTTTTTTTTTTTCTTTTAGAAACCCAAATCAAATTCTTTTTGGTGGGGAGGTGTTACGGACCCGAGCCCAGCGTCGTAGCACAGAGCTGTGACGACCACGCCATCTGTGAGTCAGCCCCTTGAAACCCCCTCCAAATGGACGACGCCATCTAGTGAGGACGGGGTATACCGGCCACAGGGGCTGGATTCCCGTCTTAATCAGCTCGTGACATAGCCGCTGCTGACCTCTGGTGAGGTGGCGCTTAGACAGCAACGCCATCTATGGAGTGGATAGGTGGACGTTTGTGTCTAAGCCTGTAAGTGAGGTGCACTAGAGTGTCCCCAACACTAATGACGTGTTTGATTACAGAGTCGACCTGGGACTGCTGTATAGGATGATGGGCAGTCTACCCAAGGCAGCCAAAGTCTCTCCACGTGTTTGCTGAAGAAGCTGTGAGTTGCTCCCGGACGAACACTGCTGAAAGTGTTAGCCTGCCTGTGACGTGGCAGAGTTGAGGAATCGTCGTACCTGGGGGTTGACTGGTGGAAGAGACCAGCCACTGTGGTGCTATATAGAGGAGAGTGATCAGCGGGATCACACAAGGCTCCTGCCTAGGGCTCGCAACCCTAGTATCGGTCGTGGAGTGGCCTACGCAGCGGAGCTGATTGGAACCTGCCAGCTACAGACTGGTTTTGTGGTTGAAGGCCTCCACGATGGTGCACCCAGTGGGACTGTGATTTGGCTGGCCTGTGGCCAGGGTAGATTCGTCTAGAGAATCTAAGGATTCATCGTGAGGCCACGAGAAGAGAACCAGGGCTACTCATCTTGAGCACCGTGGAACATTCCGCGTCTTCAGAGGAAGACGATTCTGCACATTGAATATTTATACCCCCCGTGTGACAGTATATATATTTATTTATTGGTGGTGGTAATTATATATTTAAATTAGTGCGTTTGTATCCCTTCCCCTTTGATTTACTTGCGTTATGGAACACACCCCTTGAAAGCCACTACTAACTTGGGGCCGGATACCCAAACTCTAATAACATCAGAGAAGAACCCCAGTTGCGACCCAAAAGGGCCGTAACAGTAACTGTGACCCTTCTGTCTCTTGTTGATAGAGCCAGAGCGTCAGTGAACAGGTGTCAGCCATTGTTGTTAGATAACAGGTCACCTGAGCAAGTTCAGCTCCATTAATTCTCCCTTGGACGAAGTGTTATGGAGGTCAAATTAGTGGTTCTTCTATCATCAACACGCAGTCAACATTTGTAAGGGAAGTGTATTACCAAAACCCATTTCTTATCTAGTAATTTTCTGGACAGTTATGCTAGGTATATAGGGTGAATAAGTTAGTACGCATGAAAAGCGGCATAATCCAGGTCATTATTCCATGGGATTTATCTTATAATACACCAGTATTTCCTCTGATATTGCTGTCATATATATAATATAGGATTCCGGCTTTACAGCAAGTGCCATTTGACAGGAACAATAGAAGAGGAAGCAGGACAGTTACTTGGTACACCAGCACATGGGTGTTGATGTTGTTAGCCTCAAGCAAGAGGATTATTTAGTGTCATCATCCTTGTTTATACCTGGTGGACTAGGTCTACTGTACAATAATGTAGGACCTCTCAATTTTCATTACTTATATATGTAGTTTAATACTGCAGTTTGATTGGCAGCATATATATATATATATATATATATATATATATATATATATATATATATATATATATATATATATATATATATATATATATATATATATATATCTATATATATATATATACATATATATATATATATATATATATATATATATATATATATATATATATATATATATATATATATATATATATATATATATATATGCGGAAAAATCCACAGAGAAATATGAAATGAGGTGAACGTTTCGGCTTTGTTAAAGCCTTTGTCAACACCAGACTTCAGTCTGGTGTTGACAAAGGCTTTAACAAAGCCGAAACGTTCACCTCATTTCATATTTCTCTGTGGATTTTCCGCATAAAATGATCAGTGTTTTGTGATCGTCAATTGCATATATATATATATATATATATATATATATATATATATATATATATATATATATATATATATATATATATATATATGTATATAAATATATATATTTTTAAATATGACCGAAAAAGTAAGATTAATAATTCTAACACGAATTTTCTCAATATTTCTTATGTTTTTTCACTGCCAATGGTAATTGATAAATCAATTCTCCAAAATTCATTTTTTTTTCTATGAAGTTGGAGATCCTGTTGGACGACATATTCGACCTCGAGACACACAAGAAGGTCACCACCAAAGACACCTTACAAGCAGAACTTA